>NW_001889892.1:563013-696242 GCF_000143565.1 Laccaria bicolor S238N-H82
TCATCATCTATAGGATGTGTGTGCTTTATGCTCCCTCATCTGTATTTGCCATACTCAGACCCACCTTTGTTTCCTCACCTCCAGACAGTGTGTTCTTTCATCCTCCCTCATTTGTGTTCGGCATACTCAGACCTTATTGTCCAGTTGGTGCATGCTTTTGTCCTGTCTCATGTGTTGTCACCATGCTGACCCCCACCTTCCCTGCTTGCCTCTTCATTTCTAGTTGGTGTGTGCTGACATCATTTCTCATCCGTGTTTGCCATACTTACACCACCTTTGTTTCTTTATCTCCAGGCAGTGCGTGCTTTCATCCTCACTCATCCATATTCACCATACTCACATGCCCTTTGGTCTGTTCTTTTTTTCTCCAGACGGTGTGTATCTTTGTCCTCCTTCATCTGTGTCTGTGTCTGCTATGCTCACACCCTTTTTGTTTTCCTTATCACCAGTTGGTATGTGCTTTTGACCTCCCTTATATGTGGCCACAGTAATCACTCACCTCTTTGCCTCCTCACATCCAGAGAGTGCATTCTTTTGTCCTTTCTTATCTGTACTTGTCATACTCAAACTACCTTTGTCTGTTTCTCTCCAGGCAGTGTGTTCTTTTATCCTTTGAGCTGTATTCACCACACTCACACACCCCTTTGTCTGCTCACCTTTAGAAAGTGCTTGCTTTACTCCTTCCTTATCCATGTTCCTCACACCTTTGTCTCCTCATTTCTAGGAAGTGTGTGCATATATCATCCCTCATTTGCATCCATCACACCCCTGATTTTCTTATGTCCAGATGGTGGATGCTTTCATCCTTCTTCATCTATGCTTATCTTACTCATAGCCACCTCTATCTCCTTATCTCTAGGTAGTGCGTGCTTTTGTCCTTTCTCATCCTTGTTTGTTACACTCACACCCCTCTTTTCCTCCTTGTCTCTAGGAAGTGTGTGCTATCACCTTTTGTCACCTGTGTTTATTGTACTCACACCCCCTTTGTCTCTTTCTCTTCAGTTTGTGTGTTCTTTCGTCCTCCCTGATCTTTATTCACTGCCCTCACACTTGCCTGGTCTCTTTATCTCCAGTCGGTGTGTGCTTCTATCCTTTCTCATCTATGTTCACTGCACTCACATGCCATCTCTAGAGAGTGTGTTCTTTTGTCCTTGTTTATTGGTGTTCCCATATTTATACTCTTTGTCTTTTTGTCCCTAGTTTGTGTGTATTTTTATCTTTCCTCATCTGTGTTTGCTGTACTTAAACACCTCTTTGTCTCATCCCTAGGTGGTGTGTGCTTTTGCCTTCTTTTATTGGTATCCACTGCACTTAGGGCCCTCTGTCTGTAGAGAGTACGTGCTTGTATCATCAATGTTCCCCATAGTTCCAACCCCTTTGTCTCCTCATCCCTAGTTGGTGTGTACTTCTATCTTACCCCATCTGTGTTTGCTGCTGTGCTGACACCCCCTCTACTTCCTCTTCCCCAGGAGGTGTGTGATTTTGTCCTCCCTCACCCATGTTTGTTGCAATCACACCCACACTCTCACATTTCATTTCTAGGGAGTGGGTCCTATTGTCCTCCCTCATGTTCACTGCACTGACACCACCCTTTGCCTCATTGTCTCCAGAAACTGTGTGCTCTTGCATTTGCTCATTTGTATTCAGCATGCTCACACCTCCCTTTGTCTCCTCATTGCTAGTCGGTGTGTCCTTTTGTCTTTCTTTGTCTACCTTCAGCTCAATTGCACCCATTTGCCTCCTCATTTCTAGAGAGTCTGTGCTTTTGTTCTCCCTCATTCATGCTCACCACACTCACACCCACCCTTGTCTCTTTGCCTCTAGAAAGTGAGTGTCTTTATCCTCCCTCATTTTATTCACTGCACTCATCCATCTTTCACCTCCTCATCTTCAGCCAGTGCGTACTGTCAACTTTGCTTATTCATGTTCACCATACCCACACCCCCTTTGTCTCCTCATCCATAGGTGGTATGTTCTGTCATCTTCTTTCATCTGTGTTCACTGTGCTCACACTCCCTTTGCCTCCTCATAGGAAGTGCGCAATTTTATTCTGCCTCACCTACATCACTCACACCCACCTTTGCCTCATTGTCTCTAGGAAGTGTGTGCTTTGGTTCTTCCCCATCTGTCTTCCCCGCACTCAACCTTTGTCTCCTCATCTCTAGGAAGTGCATGCTTTTATTCTCCCTCATCCATGTTGGTTGTACTGACAGCCACCTTTGTTTCGCTATCTCTAGAAATTTGTGCTTTAATTCTTGTTGATATGTGTTCACTATACTCACACTCCCTTTGTATCTCTATCTCCAGGCAGTGTGTGCTGTTGACTTCTGTCATCCATGTCCACTGTGTTCATACTACCCTTTGCCTCCTCATCTCTAGGAAGTGCATACCATTTTCTCCCTCATTCATGTTTGCTGCACTCACACCCACCATTTTCTCCTTCTCTCTAGGAAGTGTGTTCTTTTATTCTCACTCATCTGGTTCACCACACTCACACCACTATTTGCCTCCTCATCTGCAGGTAGTGTGTGCTCTCAACTTTGCACATTAGTGTTCACCCAGTAACTATTTCTTTGTCTCCTCATTTCTAGCTGGTGTGTTCTTTCATCTTCTCTCATTCATATTTGTTGAGCTTGCACACCCTTTCCTTCCTCTTCCCAGGAGGTGTGTGATTTTGTCCTCCCTCATCCATGTTTGTTGCAATCACACCCACCTTTGTCTCCTCATCTCTAGGAAGTATGTGTTTTTGTTCCTCCACACTTGTATTTTCTGAGCTCACCTCTTGTCTAGGAAGTGTGTGCTTTTATCCTGTCTTATCTGAGTTCACCACATTCACACCCACATTTGTCTCCTCATCTCTAGGAAGTGCATGCTTTTTTTTGTCCTTGTCATCACTGATAGTCTGATACCACCCTTTGCCCCCTCATCTCTAGGAAGTATGTGTTTCTGTCCTCATCTGCATTCACTGCACTCATACCCCTTTTGCCAACTATTCTCTAGGAGGTGTGTGGTTTCATCCTGCCTCATCTGTGTTGATTTCACTCACATCCACCATTTTCTTCTTCTCTCTAGCAAGTATGTGTTTTTGTCCAACCTCATCTGGTTCACTGCACTCACCACCCTTTGCCTCCTCATCTTCAGCCAGTGCGTGCTGTCAACTTTGTTCATTCATGTTCACCATACTCACACCTCCTTTGTTTCCTCATCCCTAGCTGGTATATACTTTCATCTTCTTTTATATGTGTCCACTGTACTCACACCCCCTTTGCCTCCTCTTTTATAGGAAGTGTGTGATTTTATCCTGCCTCACCTATTTTCATGTCACTCACACTCACCTTTGCCTCATTGTCTCTAGGAAGTGTGTAATTTTGTTCTTTATCATCTATGTTCACTGTACTCAAACCCTCCTTTGTCTCCTCATCTCTAGGGAGTGCATGATTTTGTTCTCCCTGATCTGTGTTCATCACACTGATACCCACCTTTGTCTCCTGGTCTCTAGAAAGTGTGTGACTTTGTCTTCTCACATCTATATTCACCATACTCACACCCTCCTTTGCCTCCCCATTTCTAGCAAGTGTGTTATCTTGTCCTCCCTCATCTGTTTCTTATGCTCTCACCCACTTTTCTCTCCTCACTTCCAGTTGGTGCATGCTTTCATCCTTCTTCATCTGCATTCATCCTACTCACACCCCTTTTGTCTCCTTACCCCCAGGAAGTATGTGTTTTCGCCCTTCCTCATTCTGTGTTTGCTGTACTCATGCTCTCTCTGTCTCTCTCTCTTCAGTTAGTGCGTTCTTTTGTCCTCCCTGATTGGTATTCACAACACTGATGCCTGCTTGTGCTTGGTCTCCTTATTACCAGTTGGTGTGTGCTTTCACATCCTATCTGTGCCACATTTACATCTTGTTTCTAGAGAGTGTGTCCTTTCATCCTCCCTCATCTGTGTTTGCTATACTCACACCCTCCTTTTTCTCCTCATCTCTAGACAGTGTGTGATTTTATCCTCCCCCCATTGCACTCTTACCCATTTGTGATTCCTTGTTTTCAGTTGGTGTGTACTTTCATCCTTCTTTGCACACATTCATCCTACTCACACCCTCTTTTGTCTCCTTATCTCCAGGAAGTATGTGTTTTCATCCTCCTTCATCAGTATTCACTATACTCACACCCCCCTTTGTCTCATTGTCTAGTTAGTATGTACTTTTATGTTTCCTCATCCACAGCCACTATACTCATACCTCATTTGTCTCCTTGTTCCCAGTTGGTGTGTACTTTATCTTCCCTCACCTGTGTTTGCTGCACTCACAACTCTCCTCGTCTCATCATGTCTAGTTGGTGTGTGCTTTTGTCTTCCCTCATCCATGTTTGCTGCACTCACACCACCCTTTGCCTCCTTATCTCTAGGAAGTTTGTGTTTTTGTCCTCTCTCATTCATGTTTGCCACACTCACAACCACTGTTTTGTCTCCTCATATCTAGGAAGTATGTGCTGTCATCATCCCTCATCTGTGCTTACTGGACTCAGGCCCCTTTGTCTCCCCATCTCTAGGCAGTGCGTGCTTTTGTCCATCTTCATCCATGTTCACTGCACACATACACCCTTTGCCTTCTCTTCTCTAGGAAGTGTGTGATTTTATCTTGCCTCATCTGTGTTTACTTCACTCATACCCCCATTGCCTCCTCTTCTCTAGGAGGTGCATGGTTTCATCCTGCCTCATCTGTGTTCACTTCACTCATACCCACCTCTGCCTCATTGTCTCTAGGAAGTGTGTCCTTTGGTCCTCCCTCATTTGTGTTCACTGCACTCATACCCACCTTTGTCTCCTCATCTCTAGGATGTGCATGCTTTTGTCCTCCCTCATCCATATTCACTATGCTGACACCACCCTTTGCCGCCTTGTCTTCAGACAGTATGAACTTTGCTTATCCTCATTTATAATACTCACCTCACCCTGCCCCCCCTTGTCTCTTTGTTCATAGTTTGTGTGTGATTTTGTTTTCTTGTTTTCAGTGTACTCACCCCCCCCTTTGCCTCCTGGTCTCTAGGAAGTGTGTGATTTTATCCTTCCTTATCTGATCTTATCACACTTACACCTATCTTTGTTTCCTTGTCTTTAGGAAGTATGTGCTTTTGTCCCCCCTCATCTGTGCCCATTGCACTCACACCACCCTTCAACTCCTTGTCTCTAGGAAGTATGTGCTTTTATCTGTGTTTGCCCTACCCACACCCACCTTTGTCTCTTCCTCTCTAGGAAGTGTGTGCTTTTTCTCTCCCTCATCCACATTTGCTAAATTCAGACTCTCTTTGTTTTCTCATCTCTAGGGAGTGTGTGCTTTTGTCCTTCCTCATCAGTATCTACCACACTCACACCCCCTTGTCTTTATCTCCAGGCACTGGTGCTTTTGACTTCCATCATCCATGTATGCTGTACTCACATTGCCTTTGCTTTTTTGTCTCTAGAGAGTTTGTCCTTTTGACTTTCATCATCCATGATTGCTGTACTCACATCCAATTTGCCTTCTTGTCTCTAGAGAGTTTGTGCTCTGGGCTTTCCTCATCTGTGTTCACCATACTCACACACCCATTTCTCCTCTCCACTTTAGGATGTGCGTGCTTTTGTGCTCCCTCATTCATATTTGGGTCTTCACACCTAACTTTGTGTCCGTATTGGTAGCCTGTGTGTGCTTCCCCTCATTTGCCTTCATCATACTCACACCCCTCTTTGTCTTGTCATGTCTAGAATGTGTGTACCTCCCTTTTCGACCTTGCTCAATTTCACCTGCCCTTGCTGTCTAGATTGTAAGTTTTCTCCTTATTATCTATCAACATTGATGTTCTCACTTTCTGGATGAAGCCATATGTTGGGATCTGGGATCATGGTCTCCTCGAAGCCTGGATGCACCCCCAACCAGAGGTCTCACATTTTTAACTTTTTGGAAATCTCAGGTGAATTCAAAGATAAATCAAGGTTTTTGGCTTCTCTCACTGATGTATATATTTGCTAACATTTTCCTGTCTCCCATAACCCCAAGCATAGTCCATCTGCAATAAAGACTCAACAGTAGTGGGGGTAGTTTAAGGAGTTGAATGAAGGAATATCATTTCTCACACCCTATATAATTCTCCTTGAAAATGTATAAAGAACTCCCAAGAGCTGAGATATTTTCATTAGAAAGGGTGGTACTAGTAGTTGCATTTGAAGGCAAAGAGATATGGACAGACAAGTTGGTTGAATGGGTATTTGTAGCCAAAGATTGTGATGGAGAATCTGATGATATAGAAACAGTTGGAAAAGAATGTAGTTGATATGGCACACTATGTACAATATCAGCTTTCCATGTCAAGAAAGAGATGTTGATGTCAACGTGTTTGTGGAAACATGTTCAACCATTTGTAGTAATGAGTAATGAGAGAAGCCGAACTTGCTGGGTAATCTTGCTTGAGTCTTGCTGTGTACTTGCTTAGCTTATGTTAAGTACATACCTATAACAAAGGCCCTGTGGTACAGGAGCTCATGTTAGTTATTGTAACTGTGTGTTGAAGTTCATGAATTAATGTGTAAGTTGTGAGTGTAGTAATACAAATTTTAGTTCATAAATCGAAAGGTAACTTTGATAATATGCATGTAAGTAAGGTTAGTTCAGTAGCATTCAGGGCACCTGAAAGCTTTAGAATTCTTATCATTAATCAAATAACCTATTCAATTACACTGGGGGGATGTGGCTTGTTTATTCTCTGGATAAACAGTGATTAGTGCATTCTGATTGGTCAATCACAATTTATTCAGCATATATCTGATGGATATACAAGCCAACTCCCACAGTGTTAGCAATAGGTAAGACTTATCTTATACAACCTGCACAAGTATAATCTTTGAACTTGCGCACACATGAAGATGAGTTTTAACAAAATGGATTGTTCAAAAATTCTACTACATTGATCTCTTGCAGTTTATGTACTTTCCTATTTTATTAACTAAAACCTTCTTCTATCCCCTACTTATTTCTGTATTCTTCTAATGATTCATTTGCAGTCTTTCCATTGCATTGCTTGAACCAGATCTTCCCTTTATTGACTTCAGTTACTGACTTGTGGATGAATCATTGTGATGTATTCCAATTAACAGAAGCTGCGGTTGAAGAAGGTGAAAGGGGAGGGAGTACACAATTATCCAAGCCATGAATGTGTAAGGTGATGTTTGTTTGGCTTATCAGTATTTAGCCAAATATGCATAGGACTCTCTAGTCAAACGAATATACACAACAAGCCCTTTTTAGTCAAACAAACATGTGATGTCTACAATGTCCTTTGCACTTGTTCTTTAATACATACAGACTAGCTAGTGCAAATACTATATTGGTACCATAACATAGCCCAGTCTGGAGGTGTGAAAGATTAGTACAGAATTTGGTAGTACTGTACTATTATGACCAACTCTTCATGCTGCTTGGGGTGTGACACCTTTTAATCATCTCTTTGTCACTTCAATGTCCTGTGTGATGTGTGATGAAGAGTTTTTGCTCTTCATTTACCTTGCATTTACCATATATCTCCCTGGTGGATTGGCCCTGTAACCTGTCAAATTTTTGACACAAAGGCAAGGATGTGTTCCTCAGGTAGACCATGGTTCAAAATATGCTAAATTTGATGTATAAAGTACATACAGTCATCCACCGGCCTGTGTTACACCACAACTGAATGTTACACTTTTGCTCCTTGAATAACTTTTGAAATATTCAACATACTTCCTTGAAACAAATTTTATCTGGAGCTCCTATATATGGTCTCTCCTCACATCAAGTTTTGTATGTGCAGGATGAGCATCAAATATGTAGTGATTTGTTCAAAATGGGGTACTTAGCAAAAAACCTCCCACCACTGAATGTTACACTGGTATTTTCAAAATTACTCAACAGAAAGAAACCTGAGAGCTCCGAAATTTGGAAGACACAAAGAATGTACATCACCAAGATTGAATCTACAATTTTTAAGTGAAAATGTATCCCCATCATGTTTTGAGTGAACTTTCAATTTTTGATGTACAGAGGAGTGCAAAAAGAATGAAGGTTGGGTCATTTTCTGGTTCTTTCCAAGAATCTATTGTACCTCAAATATATTTGTGTATTCTTATACATTATGTAGTTGCATTACACTTCCCTTGGTATGGAGTAATTTCAAGGTCTTTATGCTGCCACTGCTTTTCTGAGCAGACTCCGGCTGGACTCCATTGGACTGAGGGTATGCAGAACAGATATTTTTCTGCTTTGCAACTGCAGCAATTTTTCTGGTGAATGTCCGAAGCTTTTCCGAGCATTTCTGGTCAGACCTCAAAGTCCATTGGACTTTTCCAATGGACTTCCAATGGACTAACAGCAAACTAGCAGCCAGTCCACTGGAAATGACCAGCAAGCACCAACAGAATTCCAGTGGACAAATCCAATGGAATTCCAACAGACTGTTGTTATTATTATATAACATAAAAAAAACGCAACATCAGGGAATTGAACACTTGACCTTAGGAGCTCAAGCATATGGAACAAAATGCTAAACCAGCTGCACCAAGATGCCTTTGACATAGGTAAGTACTTTGTACTATATATACTTACTGTTTGACCACTTTCCTGGAACGGTCACCAGCAAACGCCGACGCTTGATTTGGCCATCATCAATGATCTACATCTCTTTTGCTCAACCACATCCATCCCCAGCGACGATGACAATCCAGTGTCATCTGATGGCGGCGATGCATGGTGACATTGTCTACCCAAAGTGAGTGCCCATCCCCACCCTTTCCATCCTCTGACACAGGTTCCAGGTGCCACATTGCCAACATCGACATGGCAACCAAACAGCAGACGATGAATCTGATTGATTTGTCATTCATCATTGTTCATTGGTGAGCACCCCCAACCTACCTCATCTGACCCACCAACAGATGATGATACACGCTGACGGCCCACCATGCCCACCAGCACCCACAAACAGCCACGACAGCCCACCAACCCACAACAACACGACACACAATGCGGATGGCACGATGACACAACAACGACAACACAATGATGTGTCAACGACACACGATGTGGACAACACGACAACAAAGGGGGACAACAGCCCATGATGCCCACCAGCACCCATATATGGCCACAATGGCCCACCAACACCCCACAAACGGCAACAGCAACCCAGCACCACCCACGACATGATGACATGTCAATGACATGTGAGGATGACAACACAACAACAACACAACAACAACAACAACAACAACAACAACAACAACAACAACAACAACAACAACAACAACAACAACAACAACAACAACAACAACAACAACAACAACAATGACACGACATGTGAGGACGACAACACAACATGCAAGGACAATGATAAAACACACAACACGAGGATGGTGACACAACACGACACAGTGACATGTCAATGATGCATGCCAATGACCATGCACAAATGGGGATGAGGGCCCAGCACCACCATTCCCTCTCCCTCTATCAGTCAATGCCCACCATCCCCTCCCTCCTCCATTACTCACCACTCCCTCCCCCCTTCCTTACTCCCTCCCCCTCCCTTGCTGCTTACCACTCCCTCCCCCCTCCCTTACTCCCTCCTCCTCCCTTGCTGCTCACCACTCCCTCCTCCTCCCTTGCTGCTTACCATTCCCTCCCCCCTCCCTTTCTGTCCCTCCCCCCTCCCTTTTTGTCCCTCCCCCCTCACTTTTTGTCCCTCCCCCCTCACTTGTTGTCCCTCCCCCCTTGTTACGGTTGTTAAGCGTAACGGGCAGTTATGTTAAGCTTCGAGTTCGATCGTTCGTTCGTCTACCACAGTTCTCGTCGTTGAGACAAAGTGGGTCACTACAACGTTCGCTTGGCCCTTAAAGTGACACGGTAGGTTCTAGTAGCCTTGCGCCCGAAGGTCAGTCCAAGGTTCTATGATACGCTGACTTCTGTTAAGTCAAACGTGTATTAAGTCTTCAACGTTGAAGACTTATCGTCGAGGTTTCAAAAGAGGCTCTAAGTCGAAAGACTATAGAGTTCGAGGGCGATCTTAGTTTCTGAGGGTCTGATGAGGGAGAACTAAGCTTAGATTGCCTAGGTTCAAGCTACCGAATACAAACGAGAAGTACCCTACTTATATACTAAGGGTATGAGTCAAATACGAGTCAGAGGCATGAGTTCGTATGACTTGTGTAGAGTCATACGAGTCGTATCTAGTCTATAAGAGTCATATGAGTCATATGAGTCAAAATGAAGGAATCTGACTGGAATGCGTATCTAGAACTGTCCAGTATGGTCTAGATACGTCTTAGGAGTATGTAAGTGTTCTGCGCGTATAGTAAAAGAAAGAGTTTGTAACATTACCCCCCGTTTAAACTTCAATATCACCGATATTGCCAGATGAAGAAGTGACAGAGTCGAAGTCGCTAACCAGGTCTTCCAAGTCGAAGAGAGGAGACGGGTGTGTCGTAGGGGAGTATGGATTATAGAGAGGGGATGATGGTGGAGTTGGCGGAGCGAGAGGTGGCATAGAGGGTGAGAAGGGTGGCGAAGACGGTGGTGAAGGGGAAGTTAAATCGACGAACTCGGGTTGCTTCCTGGGGGTATACCAATCTTCGTTCCTAAGGATTGGTACTCCAGTCCAATCATAGGTCTTCTTTTTCCACATTTGCGTTCCTGTCGTCGTATCGTACCCTGCGGGTCTCATGTTCTTCTCCCATTCCCATGCTTTGTCAGACTTCTTCTTTGTTTCGCAATTAGGGGTGGTATGTCCCGGTCCCCACCAGAGGCATCCTCCACATTGGTAGTCACTACAATTCTTGCGAATGTGTCCCATCTTCTTGCACTTTGAGCAGCGAGGGGTGGGAGTACGTCGATAAGGATGATAAGCGGTGATGCGGGGGGATGTTGGGAACTTCTTCCCGTAAGAATGAATCTCGGCATCAAACTTCTCAAAGTATTGTATAATTCCTCGTCCTGCGAAGTGGCTCGGAATATAATCGGGAATGGCGGGGAGTTTATCGCAGTCTCTGATAGTGTTTAGGATGCCATGCCGGATGGCGGCGGCGATGGCGGTAGTTACCATGTGATGGAGGCTGAGGACATTTTCGTCCTTATACCCGAGTTTGCTTTCGAGACGTTTCTCAGTGGCCACTGCTTCTAAAATAAGATGAAGGTCGAGGGAAAGGGTGGGGTCGTCTTGGCAGGTTTTGATGAGGGTGCAGACGTGTTCTTCTTTTTGAATGAGGCGTTCAAAGAAGAGGGTGGCAGCGAGGAAAGCTTCGGAGTTGAAGAGAGAGGCGTACATTGTTTAGAGAGGAGGTTGGTTGCGAAGAAAGCTGGTTGGCTTGATTGCGAGTTTAGACGATTGTCTGAGGATTCTACTGGAGATTCTTCCTCTTCTTATAGTTTTTGAGAATCTCGGAAGCATTCTTCAAATTGCTTTCTGGTTCCCACGTCTCGTCGGAGTATCCTTTCCACTCCACTAGATAGTGATATCCTTTGCCTCGTTTTCTGTGATCTCTGATTGAATCTACTTCGTATTCTTCTTCTCCTTCGATAAGGTCAGGAGGGGGTTCAGGGAAGTTCTTTCCGTGAACATCGGTTTCGCGATATGGGGTAAGAAGTTTTCCGTGGAAAACGTTATGTATTTTCCACTGAGGTGGAAGTCGAAGTTTGTATGTTACTGGCCCCATGATTTCTTCGATCTTGAAGGGTCCTTCGCGTAATGAGTCTATCTTTGGGAATTTGTGTCCTCTGTTAAGATGTCGTCCATCTAACCATACTAAGTCTCCTTTACTAAATGGAGGAGAGTTCTTTTTGGATCGTTTAATTTGAGCTTGTCGTGCCAGTTCGTGTGCGGCTCGAGCGTTGTCTCTTTCCTTTAAGAGTTCTGAGAATTTCTTTTCGACTGCAGGGACATTCGTCTTTGAGAATGCTATTGGGACTCCGGTAGGTTCGCATCCGAACATGAGGTAGAATGGGGTCTGTTTCGTAACAGAATGGGGTCGTCCATTGTATGAGAATTCGGCGATAGAAAGGTTTTTGTCCCATTCTTCTGGAATTCTCTTGCAGAATATTCTGAGATACAGTTCGAGTTCTCGATTAACTCGTTCTGTTTCTCCGTCTGTCTCAGGGTGATATGCTGTACTGATTCGTTGTTTGATTCCACAGAGTTTCATTAAACCTCGATAGGTTTTTGAAACGAAAAGGGGATCTCGGTCGGATATGATGTCGTCTGGTATTCCAAATCGTTTGAAGGTATGATCGAAATGAAGTTCGGCGGCTTCTAAGGCGGTCAATTCTTTGTTGGTTGGGATGAAAATTACCCCCTTCGTAAGACCATGGTCTACCACGACCATTATGCGGTCATAGCCTCGTTTTGTCTTTGGTAATCCTGATATGAAATCCTGCGATATCATCTGAAAGGGTCGCGTTGCTGTGGATTTAATCGGCTGTGTCGGTGGTTGCGTTGGATGTGTGTTAATCTTGTTCTGTTGACACGTGGCACATCCTGCAACATATTCATATACGAAATGGCGTAGTCTTGGCCACCAGTAATGTCTTTGCACCATTTCTAGTGTATTATCTCTTCCAGGGTGTCCAGTCATTGGCGAATCGTGAAACTCTTGTACGATGAGTTTCCGTATTCCGTTACTGTCGGGAATGTAGCATCGGTCTTGATAGAACAGTTTTCTATCTTCTATTTTCCAATCGGAAAGGCTTGATTTAATAGGTGGAATTCCTTTCGTAGAAAGAACATTCGATATGTTCTTTATTAATTCGTCTGAGGCTGTTGCTGATTCAATCATCTTTGCGAGTTCCATATTGATAAGATTAATGAATATCTTGTCTGGGAGTAAGACGAGATTTTCATTATCATCGTCGTTATCAGGGACGTGATCTGGTCGTCTGGATAGAGCGTCGGATTGGATCATTCTTGATCCAGGAACGTGAATGAGTTGAAGATTAAACCTTGATAGGTATAAACTCCATCTAGCTTGTCGGCGGTTCAGTTTCTGCATCTTTCGGAAGTATGTCAGATTCTTGTGATCTGAGAATACTGTTACGGGGTGTGGACTTTCTTCTAGAAAGTGTCTCCACGTTTCTAGGGCTCGTATGATGCCTAGAAGTTCTCTGTCGTATATGTCGTAGTTTCTTTCTGTCTGGGTAAAGCTGTGAGAAATGTAACCACATGGTTTCAAATCTCCGTTCGTATCTCTTTGTCGGAGAACGGCTCCTGTGGCCCATTTGGATGCATCTGATTCAACATAGAATGGTTTTGTTGGATCAGGGATGACTAGAACTGGTTTTTCTAGAAATTTCTTCTTTAAGTTATCGAAGGCCGTTTGACACTCTTGTGACCATTCGAAAACTTTTGTTTTCTTAGTAAGTTCGTTCAGGGGTTTGGCAGTTTCTGCGTAGTTGCCAATAAATCTTCGGTAGAAGTTGCCAAATCCTAAAAATGATCTGACACCTTTTACGTTCTTCGGCGGAATCCAATCTTGAATTCCAGCTAGTTTTATCGGGTCCATGGAGATTTCATTCGGCTTTATGATGAATCCCAGGTATTCGACTTCTTTTGCGTTGAAAACGCACTTTACTGGTTTAAGGAACAAATCCTTTTCTTCTAGTCTTTTTAGAACTTTCTCGGTTCGTCCATGTTGATGTCTGGGGTCTTTGGAGAATATGAGAATATCGTCAAGATAGATCAGAACCCATCCTTGGGCGATCATATCGGCGAAATAGTCATTCATCATGGCTTGGAATGTTGCGGGTGAATTGGTCATTCCAAAGAACATTACTGTTGGTTCGAATAGTCCTTTTTTAGTGATGAAGGCACCTTTCCATTCATCACCCTGTTTAATTCGGACGTTGTTATATCCCCATCGGATATCTAGCTTCGTGAAGACCGTGGCTCCTTGAAGCTTGTTTAGGAGATCATCAATAGATGGGAGGGGATATGCGTTCTTGATTGTGTAATCGTTCAGATAACGATAATCTTGACAGGGTCTCAGCGCTTTGCTGTCTTTCTTTGACACGAAAAAGAAAGGTGAGGCCTGAGGTGAATTCGACGGTTTGATGAAACCTTTCTTTAGGTTTTCATCAATGAACTTGTTCATTTCTTCTTCTTCTTTCTGTCCTAATGGGTAGAGTTTCGATCTCTTTGGTACGAAGTCTGGTTTGAGATCGATCCTATGATCCCATGGTCTTGATTCGGGAAAGCGTTCTGATGCTTTCTTTTCGAATACTGATCTGAATTGGTGATATTCTTTCGGGACTAGTTCCTCGAAAGTCTTCTCTTCTTTCGTTTCTTCTTTGTGTGCAAGACTTTGCGATATAGATGTTTTAGCTCTGATCGTAATATCTGAATCAATTTGAATTGGTTGATTCAGGGGTTCTTCTCTCTCTGGTTCGGATGTCGTTACGGTTTCTTTTTGGAGATATGCGGTGACAAGATCTCCTTCTGATTCGTTTTCTTCATCATCTTCTGTGTCGGGTACTAGGGCCGGCATATCTTCGTATTGATCGGGAAGTTCATTCACAGCTATGAGAATGGCTTCTTCGTTATCTGGTAATCTTTCAAACTTTGGGGTTGCGTCTTCATCGGGTATCTCTTCAATAGAGATCGTTGATTTCTTTCTGTCAGGGATTTTTCGCAGCTGTTCTGCAAAGGCTTCTTTTGACTTCATCTTCTCGCGTTGTGATTCTATTTTTAGAATCTGAATTTCTCGGTCTACGGCTTGCCGTATGTTCGGTTTCTTTATCCTGTCTGGGATAATCTTGATGGTCTTCTTCGTCCAGTTTACTTCGGGGTTGATTCTGTCTAACCATGGTAATCCGAGGATTACGTCTTCTTTTCCTAGGTTGGAAATTAAAAATCGTGTGGAATTTTCTTTTCCATCGATTTTTGTCGGGAGTCGGGTGTAGAACCTAATAGGTCCATTCCTGTTCGGACTTTCGTCTACGTTTGAGACTTGGATTTCCTTATCCAATCTCAAGAGCGGGAGTCTGTGTTCTTTTGCGAATCGTTCGTCCATAAAGATTCCTTGAGCGCCACTGTCGATAAGCGCTTTTGTTTCGACGGTTTTCTTTCCATTAATAATTTTTGTGTTAACGCGCATTGATTTTGAGTCGTTATTAGGTACACTTCGAATTCTAAGAACTTTAATGGAGAATTGTTTAGAAGGTCTAGACGTCGTTGCTAGCCTTCTCACTAAAAACCCTTGTCTTCATCGTCTGATTCTGGTTCGTTTGGATCCTTATCCAAAGATTCTATAAAAGCAACTTTTGCTTCTTCTAATTCTTCGTCGTCGAGTCCTGCCATGATGGCACGGACTTTCTGTGCGGCGTTCTTGTTCGGTGGTGGCATGATAGCCTTATATGGAGTGGCGGGTTTGGACGTGTTTCCTTTTCCGGTATTAAGGGCGGGATTGGTTGCGTGGTCGCGAGACATGTGCCCTGTTTTTCCGCATCGGAAACATAACCCTTTCTTCATATATTCGTTTCGTTCTTCGATGGTTAATCTGTCGATATCCATGGCGTCTGGATCTCGAGATCTGGGGGTATAGGATGGTCGAGGAGTCTGGCGTGGCATGTTCCTAGTCGGTTGCCATCCCATTAGTTTCGTTTTCCATGCTTGGTTCTTATAATACGACTTGTCGAATTTCCTAGCATCTTCTATGATGACTTTAAGTGTCTCGGGTGGTTCTTTCTGTGTCTCGATCTTTTCTCGTAGCGAGGGATTTAAGTGTTCGAGGAAAAGCTGAGAGAGAACCGGGTTCTCTACGTCTCCTGTTAAAACATATCCTGCTCGACTGGCGAGTGCGGTAAAGTCGAGAATGTACTGTTCGAGTTGTCCGGGTTTATGTTTAAGGATAGAGAGGTCTACTCTCGCTTTATCTTTCGTCTTTCTGATGTCAAATGTTTCGTTTAACAATTGAACAAATTCTTTCCACGTTGATGCTGTGGTGAATACTCCATCGGTATTCAAGTGGGTGTCTGTGAAGTGTTCTGCCCAGTCGGCAGCTCTGCCGGTGATCATAAAACTGAGGGCGAACTGGATCTTTCGCTTGTCGGTGCTGAACAAGTGATCGTTGACCTCCATGTAGGTCTGTACTGTTCTAAGCCAAGTTTTGTACTTGTCTTCGTTTCCATCAAAATCTTTGGGTGCGCGGCATCGGTCTCCTTTGGCGTTAGCGGCGTCGGCCATTCTTTGTCTAGGTTCTGTTGGGTTCTCGGGTTCTACTGGTGTGTCGGTCTGTCTGGGAGTTCCAGGTACTGCTGGTGACTCGGGGTACGGGTTTATCGCGAATGTGTTGAACTGTTCAACTGCTTCGGTTCTTTCGTCGGTAGGTGTGATACCTAAACTGGCTAAATCTATCGGTGTGAATGTCGATGTCGGGATGATTGGTCCTAATAGCGGTTGTACGCTTCTGCTGGGTGTTCTGGTGATCGCTGGTGATCCTCTGGTTGTGGTTCGTCTGCTAAAGGGGAACGACGATGGTCCTGGCCCTGTTATTCGTCTATATCTTTCTGTTGTTGATACAGGTGTCGATGTTCCTGTTACTGGTGTCTGTGATGCAGGGGGACTGCTACCCTCGTCTGCGCTTTCGTACTGTTCTTCACCAGATGTGAAGATGTCGGTTCTTGGTTCGGGTTCTGAGTCTGAGCTTTCTGCTGGTGCTCGTAGTGTCCAACGGTTTGACTCTCTTTGAGCAGCCGTGGTTTCTTAGGTAGGAGGCGAGTCTGACGCGCCTTCTGCTAATACGATGATGTCTTTGATTCTTTCGTTATATTCTCTGGTGAGACTTATAACGTCTTTGATTCTGTTGTTATACTCTTCGGTAAGACGTATAATTCTTGTTACGTTGTCCAGTGTGTCTGATTCGGGTAGAGGGCGGTGATGCGCCTTCTGTTCTGGTATAAGCTTGAACCTTTTGTTACGGTTGTTAAGCGTAACGGGCAGTTATGTTAAGCTTCGAGTTCGATCGTTCGTTCGTCTACCACAGTTCTCGTCGTTGAGACAAAGTGGGTCACTACAACGTTCGCTTGGCCCTTAAAGCGACACGGTAGGTTCTAGTAGCCTTGCGCCCGAAGGTCAGTCCAAGGTTCTATGATACGCTGACTTCTGTTAAGTCAAACGTGTATTAAGTCTTCAACGTTGAAGACTTATCGTCGAGGTTTCAAAAGAGGCTCTAAGTCGAAAGACTATAGAGTTCGAGGGCGATCTTAGTTTCTGAGGGTCTGATGAGGGAGAACTAAGCTTAGATTGCCTAGGTTCAAGCTACCGAATACAAACGAGAAGTACCCTACTTATATACTAAGGGTATGAGTCAAATACGAGTCAGAGGCATGAGTTCGTATGACTTGTGTAGAGTCATACGAGTCGTATCTAGTCTATAAGAGTCATATGAGTCATATGAGTCAAAATGAAGGAATCTGACTGGAATGCGTATCTAGAACTGTCCAGTATGGTCTAGATACGTCTTAGGAGTATGTAAGTGTTCTGCGCGTATAGTAAAAGAAAGAGTTTGTAACACCCCTCACTTGTTGTCCCTCCCCCCTCACTTGTTGTCCCTCCCCCCTCACTTGTTGTCCCTCCCCCCTCACTTGTTGTCCCTCCCCCCACCCTTTCTGATCACCACCCCCTCCCCCTTCTCTGTAACATAGAATGTAGTAAAATAAATTTATGTAGTTATTAAATATACTTTGTCTTTTGAAACCTCAATGTCTTAAGGAATTCAGCATAAGGTCTGACCAAGGCCTGACTTGTTTAGATTTACTTATAAAAATTGCAGACTGAACACTTAAAGTCTGTTGGAAGTCTGGTGGACTGAGGACTTAGCAATTATGACTTGTTTCTGTTAAAATGAGTGTCCTGCTTTTGTTCACTTGGGTGGTAAGTTAGGACAGGGACCCTTGCAAATGTGCGAGGTCTGTACATTGTCATTAGCTACCTGAATACGTAGTCTAATTTGAAATAAAACAACCTATGGAACAATCAAGGAATAACTACAGAGCCTTGTTTCACAAATGTAATCTGCTTGGAATTCTAGCAGTTTCTGCCATTTCCGATGGACCCAGCAGACAGTCCATCAAAATTCCACTGGAAGTCCACTGGACACAGAATTCTGGCCAGTCCAACTGTCACAAACCATCCTCATGACCCACCTACCAATATCCCAAAACAACCTTCCACTAAACCAGAACTCCGGTACTCACTTCCCTGGAATCCAAGTCTGTCAGATTCCATTGGACAAACAATGGGAGTGTAAAGTACTGGTTGATCCCAACATGCTAAATTCTTCATGTAATTCCCCATCATTCTCCCTTCTATCATGAAGAACCTAAAGATACTCTAGGGGCTTAATTATGTGTTGAAATCCAAAATCATGTACCTTTGCTCCCTAACTCTTTCAACACAATCCAAGATGTTTTGTGGGCACTTCAGCTTGAGTTTCAAGCCACATTTCTCTGGAACTGGAGCATTGGGATTAGTGCTTGAAGGTCCGGTTAATTAACCGGAAAATAACCAAGACCAGACCGGACCTAACCGCAAAAAAACTGGACCGTGGTTAGTGGTTAGTCAATTCTGGAAATGAAATAACCAGTTATTTTGCAGTTAGATAACTGTTAAAAAACTGGTTCTGACCGGTTAAAACCGACCCTATTATACCCCTTCAAAACGCATCTAAAAGCATGAGAAACGATAAAAATCTGACAGAGTTATGGTCAAATTGCTAAAATATTGGCCAAAAGAGTAGGCTTTCAAGAATATTATCATAAAATTGTCAATTCTTCACCGAACCTAGCGTTCTTGGGCTTATTTTAAAGCTACGATACATGGCAATAATGTTTACAGCAAGAAATATGAGAAATATATGCTGTTTTAATTGATTTTCTATTTTTTCGGTCCTAACTGGTTAGTAACTGTGACTAACTGGTTTTGGTCAGTTATCTTCAGTCCAGTTAGGTTATTTTGGGTCTGGGAACGAACCCTAACCAGTCTCAGTCTTGGTTAGAGCCTCTGGGCACCCAATAACCTATAGTGTTTGGAAGTCCGGTCTTGTGACTGGACCAAGACCGCAAAAGACCAGACCTGCGGTTACGGTCTTTTATTTTTGAAATGTAAAGACCGCAAAAAAACCGGTTAACGTGAACCGGTCTTGACCGGTTTGGACCGGTCTTTTGTAGCCCCTTAAATACCCTTTAAAACGCACCCAAGAACGTACGATTTGGTAAAAAAACGAGAGAGATATGAATTAAAATGTAAATTACTTTTGGGAATAATAGATGTACCAGACTTATTTTATAGAAGCACCAATTCCTAACGGAATTTAACGTTCTTGGGCTCGTTTTGAAGCTATTAGAGATGTTAATAAATTTACCGATTCATAATTTTAAAATATTGGCCTAAAGACCGGTCATAAACCGGTTAAAACCGATGCAGACCGAAACCAGTCTATAGACCGCAAAAAACCGTGGTCTGCGGTCTTTTTGCAGTCCGGTCTGGTCTTTTGACTTCTGGGGAAAAGGCAGACCGGTTACGGTTACGGTTAATGCCCCTGGGCATCAAAAAACCGGACCGAACCGGACTTTCAAACACTAATAACCTAACCTAACCAGACTTTTAAACACTAATTGGGATCCTTCTTCTTTCAGCCCTTTGGTGACACTTGGCTTGAACTTGGACCTGCATATGATGGTTGGGATGAGCTGGCTGCTGATCTAGGCTGGGATGACCCCAGTCCCCAAGGGTGATCTACACATTGATTGTGCAATGGGAGAACACAAGAGTAGTCTGCATTGGAGGGGTCAATATAGAAGGCAAGGTTAACTTGTCACTGATTTTGGCTCTTCACTGTCATTGCACTAGAGGTGCTGCTGCTTAAGTAGTAAAGGAAGGCTTGCTTGTTGTTGGGTAACTTACTTACCTAACTTTGCTTGTGGTAAAAAGTCCATGTGACTACCCAGACACAAAATTTCAGCCTATATTACGTAGCCATGGATATAGTAGCTAAGGAAGAATGGACATCTGATTGTAGCTACAAATGCTACTTTGCTATTTTCGTTTCTGCTCTTTTAGTGCTGATTCTGCATGCTGTCATTGCAAAAAATACCAATAACTCAAGGCCCCTAAAACCAATATACATTGACACTCATTTTATTCCAATTCATTCCTGTTGTAAATAGCTCACAATAGAATAGAGGTCACACACATTGTAAAGTCATGTGACAGATAGCCAAATCCATCAGCAATAGCTAGATTTGTACTAAATTCTAAAGCAGAAGGAGCCTGTGGGAACAATTACCACCTAGCACCCTCTTGCACCTTTTTTGCTTAGAAGTCCATTAGAAGTCCAGCAGAAGTCCAGTGGAAGTCCAGCAGACTGAGAACTTAGCAATTATGACTGGTTTCTGCCTCTGTCCATTGGAAATCCAATGGAGGTCCACTGGACATCTGACAGACACAGAATTCCAGCCAGTCCAACTATTTCTTGCGTCTAAGTGGCTTGAGCAGACTTTCATCAGACTTTGCCTGGACTAGCAGCGGAATCCAGTCATGTCCATCAGAAATGGCAGGGTCTGTTGAAAGTCCATCAGATTCCATTGGACAAACAGTGGGAGTGTAAAGTACAAGGGGGTCCAGGATTTTTTTTTAACCATATAGGGTTGAATTGTTTTTTAAGGCCTCAATGGCTGGACTAACTGACTAAGTGTGGGAATATACTTCCAATTATGGAAATATTACATCATAATGCAGATCTGAGAATGTCACCTCTATGTATACCTACATGAATCACATGTATGCATGCAACTCTGTCAACAATGCAGCAGCTTTCTGACATGAGATTTGACATGATGGAGTCTGAGAGCAGGTGAGCAATATTCAGCCCAGGGACTGTGATCCTTTGGCAGTCCTTCACCTTTTTTTCACATTCTTTCCCTTACTCTCCTTGCATGCTCTACTGGGTTTGTACCTTTTGAAGTAGTATGCAAGTCCCACTGAACCTTGCAATTGAACTACTGTCTTGCAATGAGGACATATCACAGTCCCATCTTGTCTGATCATCTCTGATGTCAGCTTCAGTTTATTAGTTGTGTAAATTGTAATATCTTTTGGCACACAGTCTCATATTTCTATGTCACATACTGGTTCTTTGATCCAGATGCTTTTCCATTGAAAATATTGACATTTTGGACTGTTTCAGGCCATTTGGACAGAAAAATGTAGGAGTTGAATTTTTTTTTAATGGCCTGTTGGCCGGACTAACTCATCCTGATATGGGATTTTCAAATCCTGGACCCCCCTTGGTAAAGCACTGTAAATTTTCAAGCAGAAAATAAGTCGACCTGTGAGGAGCAAACTGCAAAGCAGTTCAGTGACAAGCAGGGAGATACTGTACAAATACGACCAAGTCTTCATGACACGCGTCACATCGGGGAAAAAAAGTATTTTTTTTTATTCGCCTTAAATCAAAAGTATTTTTTTCGGCCATCTTGGCAAGAAAAAAATCCCAAATTGATGAAGAGTTAGTCGTATTTGTACAGTACTCTTAGTGCAGAAGTTTTTGTTGATAGGTAGCACCAGCCCATCCAGAGATACAGGAACTGAATTGTCAGCAAGCAAGGTGACCACTGCCGCTGCTAAGTGTCAGCCTCTAGTATTATTATTATTATTTACAATACCCACGATCAAAAGCTGCAAGGGGCTGAGTGCAGTGAGGCACCGCACTATCATTATGAAAACAAAATGTATGATCAATTGTTGTGTGAAGGCCAAAAACAAATGTGTAGATGCACTTGCAAAAATAGATGATCTGAGAACAAAACTGAAAGATATATGATGCATTGGGAGAAGATGTAATTCGAGATGAGGACACATATGCACTAAATGTAGCTCTAATGATGAATTCAGAATAAGTGAGGACACAAATGAATTTGCAAATGAAGCAAGAACAGTAAGATAAGATTCTTCAAATTTCCCACTGGTACACTCAAAAAGGGTAGAAATTTTCCATCCATCCTAACGGTCCTCATGTAGGGCAATGAGGAAACTGTATTTATTTACAATTCATGCATAAAGTGGTCAAAAATCTGGTCGACTATACCTATAAGAATAACAGGAACAGGTATTCAAGCAACCGGTAATGCCAGTGTGAAGGTAAAAAAATCTCATGTAGTGATACAAGGAGAAGTGACCATTCCGAAAGATGATTGTGAGTCATTCTGCCTAACTGGTCAGCATCAGATTTGCACAAACTAGCCACTGGCCATACCTTATGAGGATTTGTCATTTTATGTATATCTGAGACAATGTCTGTGAGTGTGTCGAACGCCCCAGACTCGGAAGTGACATCGGATTGCCATGGAACAAGTATCTGGGGTTGATGAGAGCCCGCCCTGTCCACTCAGAAGGCCGTCCAGGCGAGGCCAATACCTCCAAGACTGTATATGCTAGAGAACATGGTTTCATCAAACTGTTCCTCGATATACTTGACCAACTCTGTCATCAATTTCTCTTTACCCACTCCGGTATCCTCCGAAGGCTTCTTGATGTTGGCGATGAGGACAACGTGTTCTTCTTCATGAACAAGCTTGACGACGAGGTATTCTGCTTTTGTGCCGGTGCTGGTAACTTTCATCAAAGTCTGACTAGGGCTGCGCACCGTACCTGTCTTAGACGGTTGGACAGGATGTATAGACGGGTGCTTTACCTGTCACCGTTTCAGTTTAGAGATGAGATCTGACAGGACGGTTGACAGGACGGATAGCACCCGTCTATTCCTGTCACCTGGACGGCCGTCTGAACGGTACGGACGGCGATGCTGTGGGAAGTTTTTGAACTTCTTGCTACCACGCCATCAACAATGATGCTGACGTTGACAGTGTCGTCTCCCACTGCCCCCCATCGAGCTAGGCGAATCACCATCCTATCCTTTCACCTACCACTAGCTCGCAGACCATTCAGACAACGAAAACTTTCTTATGGTGGCCCTGTTTCACATATTTCATTTTACCCCTCAGTGTGCGTCGTTTCACGGCTTCAATGATCATGCTCCAATCTTTGAAATTAGTCTCCAGGGGTATGAATCCCAGAAAATCAAATCAAATCCATGAAGTACAAATGCATACGCCACCTTGTACAGTTTGACTCCATCCCCCAGCATATTATCTCACTGTTATTCCCCTGCACGCTCAAGCCTATATTGAATCCTGTACCAAATTTCAATGTTTCGATGTCAGCAGATCATGTTGAATGTGAAAGTACGTGTTCATGTGATGCTGATTATTGTCTGACAACTTTTGCAGGACATAATGTGCATCCAAGTCGTACAGTCGACAAAACCCACATAGCTGCAGCCATTGACTCCGAACTTCGGGACGAAGATGGCGATCCGATACCTCAAAAACAACAGCGCGCTCCCCAGGCATGCAAGGCAGTGCCAAAGCGCAAGAGAAACGATGCTTGCGACGAGGAATCGGACCCAGACGATGGTGACTTCGCCGCGTCGGGCGAAGGCTCTGAAGACTCTACAAGTGACGACGAACCGGTCATTATCAGCAATGTAGAGGTATGTTTACATGTATTAAATCAGCGCACTCTTACTCTTCTTTGACTTGAAGAATTAGGTGGCAGATATGCTGCGCTCCAAGACGATCCCAGAGGCCAGTGGGCGTAAATTACGCATGAAGGCAAAAGGCAAGCAAGCTGCATCACGCCCTTCGAAGAAAAAGGCGAGACATGCCCCTGTCGAGATAGAGGAAGTCGAGGATGAGGACAGTGCAAGGAATATTGCAGCGAGGAAGGCGCCTGTCACCGAAGCAGCAGTGGGTCATCAAGGCAAGTGCAAGGTGTGTTGTTTCCATTGTCCTCACAAGTATGAATTTGACAAGTTCAAAGACGGGCAAGGGCATAAAAAAAAACCCAATCTATTGGTTTTTCGAAGTTGTTTCCAGCAACGCAGAAGGTTCGGTGGGAAACCCAGGGGATAAGCATTACCGGTGCTACCACGGTTCACACAAGATCATCACGATCACAAAGGGTATGAACAGTAATCTAAATTGTGAGTATTGATATTCCTTCCACATTATAATTTATGGTAGACGTCATGTATAATTCTCTTTTTTTTTCCAGGTCTTATCAACCACCTTCATGTTCATGTTAAGCCAATGTACAATCTCTGGGAGATACTCAAGGGTCGGGATGAGCCCCCAACGTCTGAGGAAGTCAATATTGCATGCAGAAAAACACAATTGGATGGTAAGACTGAGGCGGAATATCTCAAGAAACTTCAAGATAAATCAGGGAATATCAAGAAAGCCTTTGAAGATCAGAAGGCACGTGCAGTGGTCATAACTTTTTCTTTTATCATTTGCTCTCAATTGACATGAGCTTACAGGGTCTGTGGGATCAAGATAAATTTGAACGGCTCCTCACCAAGTGGGTTGTTGCATGCGACCAGCCGTTTGATAAGGTAGAAAAGCCCGAGTTTATTAATTTAATGGAGTAGACACATCGTTCTGGGGAGTCTCTAAAACTCATAAAACGTGATGGTATCAAACGTCGCATTATGAAAATGGGAGATGAAACGATTGAGGGGGTCTGTGACATGTTTTCGGTTTGACTTTTTTATCCCAGATCTTCGAAATTGCTGACCAGTTTTCACAATCAGGAACTCAACAGGAAAATATCACTCTCGCTCGATGCATGGACCTCCAGTAACCAACATGCATTTTTGGCCATCGTCGCACATTATGTCACAAAAGACAGACAGCTAGGTTCGTCATTAAATTCTTTTTCCTTCTTCTAGTACTAATTTTTTGTGTCCTAGAGGAACTCCTTATTGATTTCCGTGAACTAGTTGGTGAACACTCAGGTGAGAATATGGCAGAAGCTGTCTGGCAAACCATGGTATTGTATGGTTTAGTCGGGAAGGTATGTGTCATGTTTCTATATCAAAATGAGGTACTATATGCGATAAATAACAGGTTATTGCAATTGTTATGGACAACGCGAGCAATAATGACACGCTCATGGTGTCTTTGGAGAAATGGCATCAGAAAGAAGGTGTTAGGTTTTCAGCGCGGGAGGCTCGCATGGGCTGTATGCCGCATACTGTCCATTTAGCTGCGATAAAGGTAATTCAATATTTACAACTACAGCAGACATCGGAATTTGATAAATAATCTATGACCCCAGCTTCTTGAAGCAATTGGCGCCATCTCAAAGACTGAAAGTAACAAAGCTGCCACGCGAAGTGGAAACTACCAAGATATCGTCTCCACGTCACTTTCTCGGGTGAACGACAATGAAGCAGTAGCTCTCGAAGATCAGTCCAATGAAGGTGACGAAGGCAATTCAGCTGCGGGAATCCTCACGTCGATTGAGAAGGTAGTGTTCTTCGTATCTATCAATCATTTATCTCAAAACCTTTCTTTTCGCAGCTCTGAAAAATTGTCAAGACTGTCCATTCAAGCCCCCAGCGTCGCCAGAGTTGGGCATGAGAAATACAGTTCATAAACCACAGCGGGATTTCAGATGACTCTAGCGCCGAGCTCATGCTGATTCTCGACGTGAGGACACGATGGTCGTCGACTCACCAGATGCTCCATTTGTTGTTTCCATGGTTCATAAATCTTCTCTGATGTTATTCTAGGGCGAGCTCTTGATTATCAGAAGACTATAAACTCATTCGTTCTGAGAAACAAAGATCTACACCCATACAGACTCAGTGAAAGCGAATGGGAATCAATCAAAATGGTCACGACTTGGCTCAAGGCATTTCGTTCGGCAACAACACAGATGTCCTTGACAAAAATACCAACACTTTCTCATGTTCATGCAATCTTTCGTGGGCTCCAAGGCAACCTCAAAGATATCCTACGTGCCCTCCCTAATTCGGTCTCACCAAACATCAAGAAGGGACTTACAGATGCTCATCGAAAGCTTAGTGATTATTACTACAAATTTGATGAATCGCCCTTCTATACTTGGGCTGCACATACGTAACACCCTAATCTTTTACTTACCCACTTCTTGACTTTTTTTTGACAGTCCTTGATCCACGAATCTCATACAGAGGTTTGAAGGCTGACTACGCCGACGACAAAACACTCACAAGCTATCTCGAAGTCTCGAAAGAAAATCTTAGGGACTATTTCAACGAAAATTATGCTGGTCACAACACCCAGGCCTCGCAGTCACAAACAACCACTGAAGCTGAAACTACGTTGGCCACAGGCTCGCCTCAGAAATGCTTCACTTCTCGGTATAGCCAGAACAGCAGGATATACAGTTGGCAAGCAGGGTCAGGTCTATTTTGACGTCCAGAAGTTATAAGAAGTTATATTTTTATCGCTGGGGTCCATGTATCAAAGGCTGTGACGTTCATCCTCACAATTTAATATAATTCTTTTTAATAAGAACAATTTATTCCCTGTATTGGGCAGACAATCGCTGAGTACTTGTACTTTTCGGCGTTTGCATATGCTAAACAGAGGTTTTTAGTGCCGCTACTCAAGCGTTGGGTCTCTGACCATTGGTTCAAGTTGAGGGCAAGGATATTCAGGTAATTAGTAATACTAATAGTGAGATCACACAGCACTCAAATGTTGGAGCGGACTTACCCCTTTGCACTTCGAACAGCAAGCCCCAGAGTCAGCTGCTCGAGGATGCCACTTGTAGGAGGATTGCCACCCACAGAACATCCCCTGGTCAGTATTTCAGCCTGGTCAGCCATCTACTATCCAGGCAAGGTCAGTGTCATGACGTGACTACCTGTCTGGATCTAATTACAAAAATCAAAGATACGCTGTTGGCCTTGTCTTTCTCTCCCCTCTCGGGGATTTGATTTGCCGAGGACAACTCTTGCTCAATATTGACGTTCACAAAATCGATAGTCAGCTTCAATTTTTCGTCGCAATTTCATCTGTAACACCAGCTGCGTATTGCTGCGAGGTTGACAAACGCACAAAGAAAGGTAATCGGTTGAAAGGTTTTGATGCTCCTTGCTGCTGACCTTGCACACCCAAACTGATGTGCAACGCAATTGTACTTTCTGGCCTACTGATGAGTGTGCTCCTGGAATAATCGCCTGGTTTTCCAGTTTCCCCACTTCCACTGTTCAAATTCTATTGCTAAGCCTGACTATGACACTTAAATGGTATATTCATTGTGAATACGTTGGAAGCGGTGACAAGGACCCCAAGCACCTGTCAAAATTTCTCGGATCAGGCTCTATCGGGCTTCGAACAGACCTGACCCTGCTCGCCAACCGTAAGGATAGCTTCGGCGGATGAATTAGAAGCGTTCTGGGCCCTTCCCGCGGAGGACTTCATAAGCTGTAATCCAATTACGTGGTGGTTTGGAAAGCAAGAGAAGTTCCCAAACTTGTTCCGCCTTGCCTGGGATGTCTTATGCATACCTGGTACGTGAATTGAATCTCTGTTACCAGATTCTTCATTACATATCACATCTTCCTTAACGTAGGATCTGCAGTTGCCATGGAGAGGGTCTTCTCAGGCGGTCAGGATACAATTTCCCTTCGACGTGCTAGCCTAAAGCCTCAGACGATACACATTCTCATGCTCGTCAAGAAGAAACTTCATCTTGCTCATGTTCAAGGCAATTCTCGTCATTAATTGTTAGGCACTAGCTGTAGCTACTAGTATTCACTGCACGCAGTATTTAATCATTACCCGTCGACGACCGTCACCTGTATGACGGATGGTGTGCAGCCCTAAGTCTGACTGGGAGCCACGCCGTAGAATTTGTCAAAGGTGAAGTGGTAACAAAGAATAGTGTTCCATAGCATACAGAGCCTGTTGTTCAGGTCGTTTCCCACAGAAGCGATGAGATTGTGGGCCATGGTCAAGATTGCCTCAGGATAAGGCATCACGGTAAAAGTCACAATGACGCGGAATTCAAGCGCTCAGCGCCAAATGCGGTTGTTTGTACAAAGCGAGGCGAAGTCTGAGAAATTGCAGACTGTCTACTGTACCATCAGCTACCATCTTGCTGTAAAGGGGAGAATTCGGGGGAAACATTCAAAAATGTGGTGATCTTTTTGGGACTAGTCGACTGCATGCCTTTTTTTTTCTGCCACATGCCCCTGTTGGGCAAGCTACTACCCGTCATCATCAGCAAACCTACAGATTACTTGCCGGCTTTTTGCGACTGACAGCTTGTTGACAAGTCACAAGCCTAGAAAAGCTTGCAAGTTGACAAGTTACTGTGATTGCGGTTACATATCTTACTATGACTATGTACAGTTACTCTTGTAAAAATTTATGTGTATGATGCTGATCAGTGTACTGATTAACGAAAATAGCACAAAATGCATCCAATGATCGAGAAAAATGGAAATCCTCCGGGAGAGGAGATGAACCAAAAAGGGGGCTGCACACGCAATGGATTCCAACAATAACTTGTAGATTATGGTGCCCGTTTCTTTCGAACGGGAGGCGTAAAACCGGACTATCACTTGCAAGAGCGAGTGAGTGACAATGATTGCCAAAATTGAATGAAAAGAAGAGGACGCACCCAATCATCGTGCCCCACATGCCAGAAAGCTCCGATTCGGTCTCTACAAACACAGCATCGTATCGCGCATACACGTTACGCCAATTGGGATTGGAGCGAATACATCCACGGTGGTGTATTGTCGTGTCGTGTTGGACCTGATGTGCATTGCCGTGTTGTGTTGTGTCGGACCAATTAAGTTGCGGATTCCACTATGACGGTCGCTGCATGAGTAGAAAGGCATCTTAGAGTGGCAAAAGCATAGTCGGCAAGAGTGGGGAACACAAGAGAAATTTGGCGGACATTGTGTCTGAGAGAAGACTGCGAAAAGTGGTTCGACTTGCTTATATAATAAGCAGTAACCAAGTTACGCATGTGCATGACGGCTGATGCTTTCCCTCCCATGTTTCCCGTCTCTCCCTGCCAATTCACGGAAACGCATCATCATCAAGATGTCTAACCTGCTCCACAGGCTGTCATTCCTGATTTACAGGTTGGTAGAACGGTTCTTATCGCTGGAGTGAGTCAGGGCATAGGGTATGTTCCAGTCAAATCTGAGTTTTCCAGACTCTAACGTTCCCTTTTCTGTTGTAAAGGGAATCGCATTAGCCTTTGCCAAGGCAGGTGTGTCCGGCTTGGTCCTAGGGGCGTGGAATGTGCAGAAGCAGGAGGAAACAAAAGTGGAAACTCTGAAGATCAACAGCAAGGCCAGGTCCTGGTGGTGAGTATTGACACAACCTCGCCGGAGGCTGTCAGCGTCCTTGAACAGGCAGTGAAATATGCATTTTGCCAGGTCGATATCCTCGCCAACAATGCTGGGATCGGCATATGTATATGAAGTCTCGTCAAGGATATCGACGTTGATAAGTATTAAGTGGTGGCACGACATGGTGCGTTTTTCCTTCCTTTGGCCCACCCGTTGAAGACGTTGATCATTTCTCACTCACAGGTAGTCAACGTCAAAAGTACGTTCCTCGTCACTCAAGCATATCTCCGCCTGGTAGCGTCATGACCTCTATAGTGGCGGACATGAGCGCCCTTGCGCCCTTTGCCCAGGATGAAGGTAAGCAGTCCCTGGTTCACGATTGGCGAAATTGAACTTTTCAGCCGATGTTTTACTGATATTTCTACTTTAGAGGCCTACCGTCGACCTTTGCACCACCCCGGTATGACCGCAACTTCACGGCAATTCAGCGATACGTCAGCTGGGCAGGATGCACTGGCGTTGTGGGGAGTACCATTGCCTCCACAGTATCTTCCTCGTACTTCACATCCATCATCCCCAACATCTTCTATTCACTCGATATATACCCAATATGACCCTAATTGGTGTACTGTCGTTCCCTCATAGCTATTGAAGTATTTCCTGCTAATACTATACAATAACCTAGTATAGCTACTGCTCCTTTGTTATTGAATACCAAAAATCAATTTACAGCTTTTCTCAACTTGTTGGCTTGTTGGAACTTGTCAAATGATTTTGCGACTCAACTTGTGGGATTTTTGGATCTACTTGTCAACTTGTGACTTGCGGCTCGTTTGGACTCGTTTGGACTCGTACGAGTTGAAACGGGACCGTCTGACCCCCCGAAGAGTCGGCTACTAGCCTTGAGGCTGGTAGCCTGGGAACTTCCGAACGATCACCGCATCATTCGGCAAAGCCCGTCAGCTCATCAGAGACTCCGCTCTACACAAGTCTACACAGCAACTTACGTAGATTTTTTGTCGCGACAACCTACATCTCAAAAAAAAATGCCATGAATTTCGAAAACAGGGATACTTTCAAATTTCAAACGACTGTTGTGAAAGATACCTCAATTTTTTCTATAAATGACACGGAGTGACGGAATCAACACCACCAAACAGTTACCAAATAGAATGTTAGAACTTAGCGCTGTATACGCTTTATGATACGCATTTTGTGGCGACGGTAATGGATTCCACGAGGAATAACTTTACATTGTTCTAATACAAATGGATAGTGAAAGGTATAAAGAAGAACTTACAAAGTCAAGCTAAGCATCAACCAATCAACAACCAATAACCACAAAACTAGCAAGTAACAAGTCCAGCACCCAACTTAAGCATGATGCATGATGTGTTATATGTGTCTAATGCATTCAATGACTCTTCATATATGTGGAACTGAATGTTTGCGAGCAGTGTGATAATTACAAGAGGCTCGGAAACGAGACGCGACATGATACATTAACGCGACGGACCCTTCACTACGTCACGTTCAGCTATGGCCGCACGTGAGGGCATCAGCGGCGTTTTCCGAGGGAGCGTCCAGGCTTGTAGCACTGAGGCTCGTGGCCAGGTCAGCGGGCGGTCCGACATTCTGGTTGAAACAAGCCCAAACAAGTCGTGACAAGCGGACTGTAGAAATACTGATGATTTGGAGCGGTGTACGTTAATAATAATTGCCACTGGGGAAGCACGTTTAACTCGTAGCATCTTTATCGAGTCTGAACCTTACAATTGGTGGACTCAAATTGAGGCTAGCTCCTCTGAAAAAGTCTGTTACAGAAGCGTGTAAGCGACGTGCATACATACAAGCTATCAAAGAGGGTATGAAGTTGTTCAAGGTCGTTATCCATATCTAATTTCAAATCCATGTAAAGAGATGGCTCGTATCATCACCTGCCAGTTCTCTCCTTAAACGAAAGCGGCTACCATTCCTACAACCATTCCAAGCGCGATGTTATTGACATCGTATGAGCCTGCCGCAGCAGATTTGGAGGACGTAGGGCTGGCCGCAGATGTGGCGCTCTTGACTGACGATGCAGCCGCCGAACTGGCTGCAGAAACCGCAGACGCGAGCGAGGAGCTCAAAGAGGATATGGAGGCCGATGCCGCCGATGTGGATGACGACAGGGCCGCAGTGTCCGTCCTATGATTATTGAATGAGGCTATTGCCAAACTCGACCGAAGGGGGACTAGACAACTTACGAGGTAGTGGTGGTAGCAGATTGGCTAACGCTCACGACTGTGGATACTTGAGCTGATGCGGATAAGGCAAGAGTGAGGATTGTGAAGATGGATAGCTTCATCGTAGATTTCTTTCGGTATAGAGGAAAGTGTAAAGGGAATGGTATTACTACTAGGCATGGAGTCCAAGCGTTTTATACTGAAGATCTTGAGAGCTCATCACTATGACGTCCAAAATGGCGTCAGATAGGCCTTCTGTGCGATGAGAGCATGAGCATGCCACGACGTTGAGGAGTGGGTCCGGTTATTTATGGGTATTTATTTGATATGATCATAGCATTGCGTCATTCCGAATGACAATTGATGCACCAGGCAATGAACACCTCGAGACTGAAAAGCAGACAATGTTTTTCTACAGGTTTTTTATAGACATTCAACGCATCTCAGTATAATAATTAATAAACCGAAGCACGCAGGAAATATTCTTCTGAAAATCTAAAAATGTTAAATCAAATTGACTTCGGGAATTTGCCAAGGAGTGACGTGGAGTGCGTCTGCGTGGACATGAGTAGGAAACAATAATATTAATAAGAATGCGGAGCTTCCAGCGGATATTTGGTGACCTTGCCGTTCAAGCGACGACATAGAATGTAGAAAAGCAGTTGGAGCGAAATAGATCAAGACGCCGAATTTCTTCAAATTGGAATGTGCAACAGAAGTCAAAGTTGAGCAGTTGATATGTAAGTATTATAAAAAGGAAATATTCATGCATATACGTTAAAGAAGTATACGAAGCAGGTATCATTGTAGACGAAAGCAAAATCCTATCACTTGCCCGATAATCATAAAATCCCTTGCCCTAAAACATAGTGAACACTCCGCTCCACCCCAATTTACTATCTCCGTCATGCGGGTATCCACGAGCAAGTCAACACGAGTCGTGCCGCGTGCGGGGACCGTTTAAACAAGTGCGGCAACCATCCCTACAACCATTCCAAGCGCAACTTCATTAACACCACCGTTTGCAATCGCTCCACTAGACTTGGTAGGCGATGGATTGACAGCCGTACTAGCTGCAGATTTCGCGCTCGAAACAGCAGAAGCAGCGGACGAAGCGACTGCCGAAGCTTTCGAGCTTGCAGCGCTAACTTTCGAGGACAGCGATGCGCTGAGGGAAGATACGGAGGCGGATGCTGACGATTTTAGTGATGATAGAGCTGCGCTGTCCGTTCTGTAAGGTAAACATTTATTTAGCAAGGCTCCTGTGGTTTAGATGATGACGACTTACGAGGTAGTGGTGGTAGCGGATTGGCTGACGCTCACGATTGTCGATACTTGAGCTGATGCGGACAAGGCAAGAGCGAGGGTTGCGAGTATGGATAACTTCATAATGGGCCTTTAATTTTTTGATGACCAGATGGCGTGGGGTACCCAGATTTTATAGGTAAGCGCTCGCTGGCGCAATGACGTGAAGGATGGCGTCAGGTAAAGCATGCGTGGCGACAAATGTATATTGTGGACCCGCCTGGACACGCCAAGAACAACTTTGTACGTAGTGGTTCCTGTTAGTACGTGATATATCAGAGGAATGACGCCCACCCATCGCCTTCTTGATTCTTGACGAAAAGCCAACATTTTTCGCCACTTGTATTGCTGTTCCTTCTCAACAGTCAATAAATCAGTAAGGCGGGAATGTTCACAAAATATCCCAGAAATTGTGGAGTTGAGGTGGAAACTGTGGAGCGCCCCTATGAAATCATTGAAAATCGTGGTGGTCGGAGCAAACACATATGTCCGTTCTTTGACAGGTTTTGGCGTCCGCCACGGTGCGAGCTCAGCTAAGCTGGCAACATGAATTGAAACCTGAGGTGCCTACATGTACATAGGTTCCTGCAAGTGTAACGGCGGTTTAAATTTGTCAATCTATGGGGCGGACGGTCAATACTCAATCAGAATCAATTCCGATGTAAAACTTTACAATGCAGTCAGTCTAATCGCCATAGAGATATAAAATAAAAATGCACCATGCAAATGGGCGCGGGGCGCTTCACTAAGGTTCCCGGACGTCTGGTATGAGTTGGTAGTGTCGTGACGCATCATTTTCAACCTGGCATCCTGGCAGGAGGGTGACAGTGAGTGCCTGATTGTCGCCTCCATCCAAAGGCACCAGGTGACTGACTCCGGGCGGGATACATGCCTTACTGTGTGTGCCCAGCGCCTCAATTGTTCATCATCGGGGAACGGCGGGGAACGTGATGAGGGGAAGCGGAGAATAGCCCGTCATCCGCCCCGAGCCAGTGTGGCAATTCTGTCTTGTGTTTCGTGATACTATTCTCATTTTTACGACTTTGAGATCTAATGTGGGGCGGTCGACAAAAGGTGTGGTCATGATGAGCGATAGAAACCATGCACTACGTTTCTAACGTATCCTGGTCAGTACATTGTCGTAAGTATTAGAATCAGCAGTTAATTCTCACCGAAATTGCTAGTGCAACGTTTCATAATCGGCGCTATACGGGCGCCTCTCGTCTACACACCTTCGAAGACTGAGGCACCACTTGCTAGCAAGGGTTTATCAGTAGCGGCCATTGGGTTTGAGTCACCAAGTGTGATAGGTTTTGTAAGTTTGTTGTTTGGGTCTTTTGAAAAAATATGCGGACAGGAGTGGCTTTTGCTATTTAGTATTCTAGTCAGCGCCTACGGTCAAAGCCAATTCTCACCCAAAATCACGACATCGTTGTCTATCGGCGCTTATTTGACCACTTTCCCGGTACCGATAACATTCTGAGGTGCAAAAGGACGGTTATGCATGGTACTGTGATGATCGGTACATGATTAAGATAAGAGATATGAACTTACAGTCACAGTCAAACCCTTCTTGCTTCATTTGTCGCACCTCATGACCATAACCTTTACACGAACTGTCCGCGAGGTATGGATCAGGAGTGGTTCGCAACATGCATGTGCGTTGACCGGACAACGTCAGAGCCCGAGCTTTCGTCGCAGCTGGGGAATAAATGAATCGCAAGCGATTGAATGGCTAAGAACTATTGGTGACTTCACATAAAAATTGTTCAGTTCATGGGATGGTCAGAAAAAGAACATACGTAGCAAAAGATCGGATCATCATCGTCATGAGAAGCATCGTAACTTTCATGGGAAGCCAAAGCCGCCTATCACGCTGAGGAATACACACTGCGGTTCTGACGAGTGTTGGGAACTACGGTTAGGTATCTGGTGATACGCGTAAAGGGCAGGTAGCACGCCGTTCGTTTGTCAATTGTGATAAGATACGACATCGCCGAAAAACCTGCGAGGACGGTAGTATGGTGTGGAGAAGGAACTTGTGCGAGCTGACGAATTAGACAGCACGTGCTTGTTCGCAACGGTGACTTGATTAGAACCGGGCTGTAAATGGACAAAGCAATCCTTCACTAACAACCACGACGACCACCTCTGCTCAACGTTCCACACGATGGCCAGAGATCCGTTTCTGCTGTCATCGACGGCCCCTTTGTCCATCGTGCCCGCTCAAATCCATATAGGCCATGTGTAAGTGCCAACTCTACCAAACTCACTATCGACAACCGATCTCCTCACCAGGCAGCTACGAGATCTCCTAATCTGCCCTCGCGAGACGGGGGTCGTCAACTACGTTCAACGCCAGTCGATTGTCGAGCAAAACCTGCATGACACTGACTCGGTACGTCTAACTTTGCGTTTATGACTCACTTCAGGCCGCTGACGTCTTTCAGCCGACCCGAACACTTGCAGAGCTGCCCTTCACACCCAACACCCTCACCTCCCTCCGGATAGGCGAACACGACACGCTCTTAGCTGCAGGTGGTCAGGACGCAGAGATCCACCTTTCCTACCACGCGCCGACCTCATCCCGCCAGCGCCGCACAAATTGCGTATGGCAATACGAACGTCAATTGAGCGGATCCATAAACAACTCTGTCGTACTCACGTCCCTCAACCTCACTCGCTCACACGAAAGCAGTGTCGAGCCCCGTGTGGCCATCAGCAACAACGATTGCACCGTCAAATTCTACGATATCCCTATTCGAGCACAGAGCCAGAAACGCACAATCAAAGAAGCGGGTTCGTTGCGATTGGATGTACCGATCAACCATTCTTCAATATCGCCCGATGGGCGTACACTTCTCTCTGTCGGGGACTCTTCCAATGTCTATTTTCACCACATCTCAGGGGGCGCTCGCCTCACGTTTTCTCCTATAAAGACCCTCACCATCCCCGCTCCTGATACGTCACCCTATCTATCCTCATCGCTCGCAGCATCCTTCTCCACCGCCTTTTCGTCAGATGGCATGAAGTTTGCCGTGGCATCGCAAGAAGGGGTTGTGGCTGTGTGGGACGTGCGGAGCTGCAAACCTCTCAAGGTGTTTCAAACTGACAAAACGCGGGTACCTTCAGGGAATGGAGGTGCATCCGGATGGCTCTCAGACGATCCATGGGAATGGACGCGAGGGAGCTCAAAGGCCCCAGGATGGAGCGTCCGCAATGTTAAATTTAACACCGGCAATTTTGGCAAGGAGATCATGGCGTTTACGGAGCACACGTCTTTGATCCACCTTGTAGACGCGCGGACGTTTGAGACGGACGAAGTCATTCGTGTGCCTACGGTGCCCAGGCGCTCACAACCCCCACCTGCGTCGAGACCGCAGCAACTACGGCCTGTGCACCCACCCCCACAACAACAACAGCAACAACAACGACATTTCTTTACAAGCAGTACCAGCTCCTCACGCATCGGATCTCCACCCAGCTTCCTTGTTTCTGGACCGTCCAGTCCCCGGAGACCGCCTACGATCGCTCATCGTGATCTATCCATCGTCCAAGCGCTCGGAGACGCGTTTCGGATCCCAACGTCGGCGTATTCGGCCCCGTCATCGATATCCGATTCGACCTGGCGGACACTCAGCGGGCTTGCGCACCGGTCAAGCGCCAGTGGAGCAAGAGGTGCAGGACAGAGCGAGCAACAAGACCTGCTTTTGATCCCGCCTTTGGGTGATAGGGACGTGGAGAGCGAGGTGCACGCGTTGTTGGAGGGACATGCGGGGCTGCAGAGGGCTACGAGGCACCCGGGGGTGGTTAATGATGATGAGGATCTGGAGGATGATTTCGCGGAGGATGAGGATGATGATCGGGATACGAATTCGGGGAGTACGCATGCGGATTATGAGTACCGTATTGGTGGTGGGGGGAGTGCTGGGGCTAGGAGGAGGAATAGAACGAATAGGACGAGGAGTGGTGGGGATTTGCAGCTGCCACAGACACAAGCGCAACATTTGATGGAGGTTGATGAGATTGATGGGAATTCTTCTGCTGGGGAATGTATCTCCCGTACACCCTCGCGAAGCTCTTCACCCACCCCGTCTTCTACTCGTCGAGAACGATCTGTTCGCAGACACACTTCTTCGTCGTCGCCTATGAGTTCTGGGGACCACCAGGCGAAGGGGAGTTCTGCGGGAGAGATGGTGTACCCCTCTGATGACCTTGACCTTGCTGGGGTGTGCTTTGATCCTTATGGGGGACGGATATATGTTGCGTCTACGGAGGCGGTGGTGGAGTGGGGTATCAGGGGGGCGGATAAGTGTTGGTGGTTTGGAGATGGGTGGCGGTAGGTGCGAACGTCTCCCTTTCACGTCTCTTGGTTTCTCTTTGGTCTCAAAAAATTGGCTGGCCTCCGCGTTTCATCTCATCACAACTCCATCCCTCCATCCCTCTCTCATCCAGGCTTCTGTGACACACACACGCATGCACATCCATTCTTCGATCTTGCTCCTTTCAAAAGTCCTTGTACAACCTAGCGTGTTATCGTTCTTCACCGTTCTTATGCTCTCTGCGTCTCCCCCACCATACACTTGTCCATATTCACAGCTCTTCCGGCTTTCAATCTTCTCCGTTGCATTCCAACCCCCTTCTGCATCGCATGATTCTAACCCCCATCCCCCCCCAATATTTTTCTTCTTCTGGGGCTCAATCGTCATTCAAAAATGTTTTCCGACCGTTCAACTAGTGCTACCTACTACTCTCCCCTCTCTTTTGCTCTTGGCCGTTATCCTTGTATTGCGTACGTACGTATCGTATGGACTGTGGACACTTTGTTTCGTTTTTTTTTTGTGTAGGGGTATAACTATGGTGTGGCATTTTGTGATCGATTGTACAACTTGAGGGATCCCAGGGCGAATGAAGGCCACGAGTTCCTCGCTCCATCGTCATTAAGTCGCCTCCCTTTCAACCAGCGATGGGGGAGACTTCGGGAATACGGAGACTACAAACTTTTTGTATGTCTCAAAGAGACAAGTCACGTGTTAATCACATTCACGTTTCCGACAATGATAATCTTTCTCTCGTTTTTTCGCATCTTTTAGTACGTATTTCGAGCAAGAGAGTTGCGTCGCAGCTGCTGAACTGCTGAACTGTCTTTATATTCTAGGCTCTTTGAAGGTCCTTGAGCCACCATCCATGGCATCCCTCCTCAAAAGGCATCTCAACACCAATTATGTCCCATCAGATATAGAGCGACGGGAAATCTTCCGTATTCTCGAAGAACCTCAAACACGACTTTCAAAGATTAATGACGAGATTGAGCGAATGCGGGAGACACTCGAAGAAATGAAACGCCAGCGGGACGAGCTAAGCCAGCACATTGATCAGTACCGCGCATTGACATCATCTATTCGGCTGCTCCCTCAAGAAATCCTGTTGGAGATATTCGTCCATTGTCTTCCCAAAGACCACAATGCTTTCATGTCATCGCACGAAGCTCCCTTGCTTCTTGGGCGTATCTGTAGCAGGTGGAGATCGATTTCGCTCTCAGCTCCAAAGCTGTGGACGACGATTCACGTCCCTGTGCCAGCGCCAGCGGAGATGCACCCCGAGCAGGTGATTACGAAAGCTGAGCATATGGTAGCTTCAAAACGTATGATTGGATTGCGAACGCGGGCGTTGCAAGAGTGGTTAAACCGCTCCGGATCACTTCCTGTCGACATTTCACTCAACCAATGGGCAGAATTGGTAGCAGCCAACTACGCAAATTCGGCGCAGCCTATCGTGGACGTAATCCTTTCCGTGGCGCATCGTTGGAGGAACATTACCGTGGCAGCACCAGCTGACACGATGGAGTCTTTCCTTTCGCACCCTCCCCACAATCTTCCTTTCCTACAGTCCTTGAAATTTATTTTTGTATGGCGGTGGCAGCCAGGTTTAAACAACCGGTATCCGGAGTACAACATCTGCACAGCACCCTCACTCCGAAAGTTATCTTTTGACCAATTCCAAGGCAACCCCCTGCGGCTTCCCGTAAACTGGGAACATCTTACAGATCTCAGCTTGACATTTCAACGGGAGGTCAGTGGACAGCTGTCTTTAAATCAAGCGGCGGAGTTGCTGTCACAATGCCGACACCTTGTCCGCTGCAAATTGGCGGTGGGCAGAAGTTATCAAGCACAGGCTCTGGTTCATCTTTCAGCATTTGCACTTCCCTATCTCGAATGCTTGACTGTATTTGAGGTGTCTGATGCTACCAGTATGTTCAATTGCCTGGACCTTCCTGCATTGCGTCAGGTTACATATTATACCTGCGTTGCACCCCACTTGTCCCAGAGGTCCTCGTTAATTACCCTCCTCAGCAAGTCAAATGGATCGATTCGTGAATTTACAGTAAATCCTCAGCAATTTACGAGGGAAGAGCTCATCGAGTGTCTACGTCTCATCCCCCACGCCACTACTCTTACTCTGGACAACCACACCGCCCGTCACAGACGTGCAATCGGAGCCTATGGTCGGAACCCAACAATTTCGCACAAGGACCTTCTTGAGTCTTTTCTCCAATCTACGACAGGCGGGCATCCCCTTTGTCCCAAATTGCAAGCCCTGCACGTTAGCTCCCATCTCGACATATCGGATGAAGATTTGTTGGATTTCATTCTGGAGAAACAAAGCGGACTTGCATCAAACGTTCTGCCTTTGAAGCGCCTCCATATACATTTTCTACGGCCCCGGGGGATGGACGTCGTGCCACATCTTAAGGTGATGAAAGGCTTCGACCTTCGGTTGTGTTACGCTGAACGATCCATGGAGACATTGTTTTCACCATCGGAGATGGTTGACATTCCCGATGTCGAGTTCCCGTTTACTTGAAATGAACCCATGTACTACACCGCAGCTAATTCCACATACCTCCGCCAAACCGCTGTGGTTGTCAAATCACCTCTGTGGTTACTTAGCCTCTTTGCTGCCAGGTCAAACTTTATCCTTCCCATATCACGGCGGTATCCTTCAGATACCGAATCCCCGAGCCATGAAACTAGTCACCACTCGCCAACGCCCGTCTGCTGTCAAGCATTGCATCTACACTATGATAATCCGTAATGGTACTTGAGTTTTCAATCAACGCTTCCAAGTTTGGTTGTCGACATTCTACCCACCAAGTAGGACTTACTCACCCCTCTCCTCATATCATGAATGAGCATGGACTGTATACATTTCTCTCGTGCAGCATGAGGGACAATAACTAGTATATGGAATTTTGTGTTCTGTCATTTTCGGATTTGAGCCCACCGTAAGCCTACCCTCCAAGTCACGAAACCTGTACGCCTTCCCTCTTCCAAAGCATTCTTGTCGATTCCTAGCCATTCTGTAAGACGAGGGGACTTGTAGGTTTTTATCGGATTAAGGAGGTCGAGGGAGTTCTAGTCATCACTACCTGGTACCCCATGTAATACTCAGCCCGATTTCCGAGTCAGCAAAGATATTGATGCTGGATTCTCAATACAAGGCTGTTGTACCCAATTTACTCAAGCCTACCGGATTGCTATGCTAAGTTGAATGTGAGCGAAGTATGGTGTTCCTGGACATTTGAAAAGCGCCGAAACGAAGTTTATTTTATGACCAAATCGCGGTGTGTAGACCTCGCGACGGCGGAAACGTTGCTATCACGGGTGGTTCAGTATAAATTAACTGAATATCCAAACCCTCTTGAACAAACTCCGTAAGATGTGGGATAATGTCCTCCCTAAGAGAATGGGGGAAAACAATCTTGATGCGCTCCAACTTTGAGGTTTCAGAAAGAGCGTTGGACTGTTTCTCGAGAATAAATCCTAAGAGATCTCCACTCGAAAAGTTTAAAGGGCAATTGATCTCCAGGAACTTCAACTTGGGGCAAAGGGTATCGCTGGCAGGTGGGAGGAAGAAACTGAGAAATTCCTTATCCAGAAATGTCCGGTCAAACCGCTGCCCATTGTCCTTATCAATGCGGGATGGCTTCAGAGTGAGTGTGGTTGCGTCTGGGATAAAATGTAGACATTCAATGAGATCTTCCATGACAAGCCGTTTAGGATCTGTTGTAAGTTTCTGAATTGATCTGTTCGACTTCCTGAGAAGTGTAAGCAAGGAGGGCTTCTTGTGAGGGTTGGGTGTGAAGGAAGTATGATATTCAACCTCAAGCAGGGCTGGAAGATCGAGACAATCAAATATGCTAGTGACATCAACTCCCTCGAAGATGGAGAGGTATTTGAGGTTGCAATGCGTAAGTGGGGAATATGGAAGAGGCGGCCTTTCCGACATCCAGATCTCCAGACTGCAACGGACGAGTTGAGAGCAATGCGAGAGCAGGAAAAACGCCTGGCGCAAACTCAGTTTCTCCCATAGATGTCCTTCTATGGCGAGGTCTGTAAGGTTCGCCCAGTTGACAGGATAGTCGAGGCAATCGCCTGAGCTTTGTGCCAAAGACAGTCTTCGTAGTGAGGGTGTCCGAAAAATGTTGTACTTTGATTTCAGAATCCCAAAGCGAATTGATTCTCCCATGTTTGGAAATCTGAGGTCTAGAGTCTCTAGTAGCGGAAGATCATGAGGGCGCGAGAGACACAGGATACTGGAACTAGGTGCTGCGACAGTAAGCTTTCTCCAACGTCGAGAAACGGAAAGAATTGTGTCAACAACAGGATGGGGTTCGTGAATAACATTCGAGTAGAACGGCACACGCGTCCAATCTTGCCATTGGCTAAAGGAGATGTCGACCGGAAGTGATCCAGAGCGCTGTAACCACTCTTGCAACGCAGCCGTTCGCAATTCTGCCATACGGTTTGATGCCGCTGCATAATCAATCCAATCGGCTACCACGCCATGAACGCTTGAAGTTTCTGAAGCGATAAAAGTCGTGCTCGGTATAGAAACGCGAACCGATGTCCATAGCTCTGCGGTTGATCGTGAAATCGACCTCCAGCTACTACAAACGCGCCCAATAAGCAAGGGGGCTTCACGTTCCGACATCACGGCGGGGCGGTCTGCGGGAAGGCAATTGATGAATATCTCCTGGAGGATTTCTTGAGGGATCCGCCGAATAGGTGAGGTCAACGCGTGATACTGATTGATAAGCCGGACTAGCTCGTCGCGCTGACGTTTCAATTCGTCCAAAGTTGCCTGTGCTCGCTCAATCTCGTCATTCATTCTTGCAAGGCGCGCCTTGGGTTCCACGAGGATCCGGGGAATTTGCTGCAACTCTTCATCTGATGGAGCATAATTGGTGTTGAGACGTTGCTCGAGGGGTAGTAATGCCATGACTGTTGGTTATCTTCTACTAAAATGTAAGAAAACATAAGCAATAGATGGTTGGCATGCCTACCGCAATTCTTCACAACTCGTTCACCGTCGGAGAGGGCAACAGGTTATTGTGAATTGTTATGTTCGGCTTCAATTATGTAAGTACAGTAGGAGAGCCGTGCCGCGTGCCGCTTGACAAATCTCCCTGCTCTCAACTTTTGTACATGGTCAAGGAGCTCCTCCGAACACACACCTCAGCATCATATAATGAGAAGAGCTCTAGCATAAACACAATTTCACTGCACAATTACAATCAAAGCAAAATCAAAGTCTTCATATCATGCACAAAGAGTTTCTTGCCGTCCCTTCTTTCGATGCTTGAGATAAAAGTTTACAACCGATTCACAACTTCAAAAAAGTACGTGGTTGGAAGCTGTGAAAACCTGGACACAGCTCTCCTTCCAGTGAAACCAGAATCTCGGATCTTACACACTACACGCCCAGCTCGAATGCACTTGCACACCAAGGTGCCCGTGTAGTACACTGAGCGAATGGCTCAGTTTGCCACATAATGACACCCGACGAAAGCATAAACTGTAGCAGGCGCTGGCGTCGTTGGCCTTGAAGAGAAATTGAGAGTCCATCAAACCCAGATGCGTGGCATTCACGAACGTACGCGTCTTCTGCATTTTATAACCATTTTAAGGCCAAGGATACATGATCATAACTATCTTAAATAAGGTGGTGAGCGCAAGGACATTCTAGTTGGTTCATCGTGTCTTAGAAGTGTTGCTGGGAAGAGTATGATGGTGGAGTGACGTTTGCAATTTTGGGTGCCAAAAAAGCGAGGAGGTCATCTCCTGGGAAGGGGATTTGCTTTCTTTGCCTGTTTGTAAGATAAAGATAAGTTGGTAAGCGAGATCAGAGCGACGTGGAAGCTTACATCTCGCGGACTGGCACGGTGAAATGTATATGAACGAAGGTATCGAGAAGCGGCCGGATAATGAATTTGATCAAGACGAACGTGGTATGTGAGCGGAAGCAAATGACCAGAAAAGGAAGAAAGGTACAGACCCCTGATAATGAAATTCGCAAGGACAGCAACAAAGAGGGCAATGCTGAGTAAGATGGGGCCTGCAAGAGCGTCTATGGTACATTGAATCAGTTACGTTGTGCGGAGTGGATAGGATGGGAAAAGGTGAATACCAAAGTGACCTGGATCACGACGGCGGATCATGGTAATGCGATGTTGGTACAAGGTGTACCCATAGATCTTAAGATGGAAACAATCGGATGTCGAGAAACCAGATGCGGGGAGGAACGAACCAGAACACAAATGCTTATCACAGCGTAAACGTAGGCCATTCTGCGCGCGATGTCGTCCTTGGAGGCATTGAACAACCCAAGAGCAAGAGCAGCGAGTAGGACGGAGATGTTCAACCACGAAACCCACGCTGAAAGCAAGTGATCAAACATTCATAACCGCATGAATGGAAAAGAAACATAAAAACTCACTCCGTTCATTCGCAAACCAGACCTTGCTCTCGACCTTGATTGAAGTAGGTATCTTCTTCGGTACACGGACCTGGGGGGGCACCGAGTTGATGGCGTGGTAGTCGCGCACGGTCGGTTGCTGGCCCTCGCCATCGGTGGAGGTCTCGGGAATGTCGTCCAGTCGTAAGTACCTTGCTGGACGTTGGAGATTGGGCAAGGTTGCTAGCGCGGAGGGCGAGAATGGCGAGAAAATGGCATGCCACGACCGCGTGAGTATCGATTGCTGTTGGGCGGGCTCTTGCTGCTGGGTCTGGTGGTTGCCATTCCCATTCGCAGGCACCGTTGGTGCTTCGGACATTGTTGTTGGCGAGCAAATTGCAATCGACCGCGTGACGGTGATCAGATCGTATCGTCAAGTCACATGACCAACTTTCACCCTCAAATTAAATTCAAATTGCCTTCCAATCTTCAGAATAACGACTCACAATGCATACTCCTCCGCGAGTGCTATATGGAGATCATGGGTTTGGCTCCGCTCCTAGCCCCATTACTAGGATTACTCTGTCTAACCGAGGAAATGCTCGGACGAGGTTCGGTCTCGACGCCCACGATTAGGGAAAGGAAATACAAACTTGTTCACCTATTCGACGGATCCCTTATGAAATTCTCCAAGAGATATCTAGCAATTGCCTTCCGCCAAACCGAAATGCCCCAATCTCGGCGCATCTGTAGCAGCTGGAGGTCGATTTTGCTGTCGAGTCCCCGTCCAGTATGGACAACGGTTCACGTTCCGATGCCCAACCCGTCCACCAAACTTTACGCTTCAGAATTTCCCGACACGAGCGCACACAAGCATCACAGGCCCGGGAGTGGTTGAAGCGTTCTGGATCACTTACAGTTGACATCGTTAAGGCGATGTGTCGAGACTCCGACACGAATTTCTCGGGAGTTGCAGCCTGTCATTGACATCATTCTTTCTGTTTCCCAAGTTTGGAGGAATAACACCCGTACGTAGCGGGTGCAGCATGGTGTGTTTTCTCACCCACCCGCCCCACGGACTTCCGTTCCCGGTGTCCTTTGACTTCACTTTTGCGAGGCTTCGCGCATGGGGAGTGCAGCCCCAAGACGACTGCCTTCAGCTTCCTGTCAACTGGGCGTCCCTTACAGACCTGACTATAGGAGGAAATTTATGGACATCGGCAATCTTGTCTTTACATCAGGCGGTGGACTTGCTGTCGCGATGCCCACGTTTCATCATCCGTTGCAAATTGGAAATCCGAAATGCTGAGGTAACGCCAACCCAATTTGCCGTGTTGACGCTGCCCACCTCGAATCCCTCTCAATATTTGAGACAACCATGTTCGATTGCCTGGATCTTCCTGTCTTACACGAAATCGAATACCATAGCGATACCGACACCGCATTTGACTCTACCAAGAGACCCTGGTTATTTACGCTTCTCAGAAAATTAGGCGAAGCAATTCACAAGTTCACAACAGGGCCTCAGCATTTTACGAGGAAAGACTTTATTGACTGTCTACGTCTCATCCCCCATGGAACCATTCTCCATTTCGAGCTCCCACTCTTTTGAACGTTCACAGCAGGAACGACTCCCGGCGCTGTCTCGATAGTTTTGTCTGACGGTGACAGCGAAACTCTTTGCCTCAAGTTGAAATTCCCGGAAATTACTTCGCGTTTGAGTTTTTTGGACGAAGACCTGCAGATATCTATCCTGGAGAAACGGCGAGGAGTTTATTTGGATATTCTGAAGTTGAAGTGCCTCGGGATTATTTTCCTCTGATCTGGAAGGTTGGATATTGCGCAGCATCTTACAAGGAAGAATTAGATCTTCCCGTAAGGGCAATCATTTTTTCCTTCGGACGGTCTCCTCGAGGTCATTTAGTTGGTCCTATTTTGACATCGGCGACTCCGAGGCGCCGTTTGGCCCATGGTTTTCCAACATCGACGTACCTTCCCCTAGCTTCGTGGCAGCCCATCCTCCGCTAGAATTCTGCTTTTGCAATGGGGTTGTGCGTACCTCATTCCAAAATCTCAAGGCCATGAGAAGTCACTTGATGATTCATGAACAATGATTTAACCGAACGATCCTCGCTGTAATTCTTGCCCCGTTCATCTTCTTCTACGCCCGAGCATCCAGGTGATATGTGCGGCCATGCATCCCCTTTTCGACGTAATTACTGTTCTGCGTCTTCTAAGCTTCACAGCCTAAACTACCCCCCTTTTACGGAGTGCGAATAGTCCTATAAGAAGCTCAAGCGAGGGTCCAGCTGCTTCAAGTTGGACCACACCGATCCTTCCTCCTCTGACAAGGAAAGCACTGTCGTACTCCATCCAGACTCGACTCACCGTTATACTAGGCCAATATTGAATGATGATGAAATTCCTTACAATCATCAACCTCCTTATCACGATCACCGCCGCCGCGACTATTTCACCCAAGCCACGCGATACTCCCCCAGAGTTCCGGTGCTATCGTCTGTGCTACTATCGTCCCATGGTGCCGGATTGCAACTCCATCTCGCATGAAGTGGAGACTAGTCCGGGATGCTGGAGGTGTTGCTTGAATGATGATCAGCCTTAGAAATTTGGGGCATCTCTCTTTGGAGGTGAGCAGCACCTCGATTATGATCATGGAATGAACACTTTGTTGATTTTAGATTTAGGGTTTTACGGACTTACAGTTCACTCCTCCCTCTATTTTCCTTTTTAGCAAAGATAAATTTATCTCGCATCGCGAATTTCGGTTCGCTTTATAACGTGGGATCTCTTTTCAACTGAAAAACTGAAGTACATACTCTCGAGATTCTTGTGGTGAATGTTGCGAGCAAGATATTTTTGAAATTCAAGTTCAATACCTGGCAGTGCGTCTAGTATATTTTGGCCGTTTTCTTGTGGTGTTGCCAAGGTGTTGCTGCTAGATCATGAACCTAGAAATTTCAGGATTGTTATATCCATATCTTACGCACAGCACAGTATGGCGCTGAAGTGTACAGGTAAGTACATAAAGAAAGATTCTGATCAAAGTTCCTTCCTTGAAAACTAGGTTCAATTCCTGGCAGTGCCGTACCAGTGTGTACATCTAGCTGAAGTGATTTTTTATGATTATAGGAATAAGTCGGGATCCTGAAGGCCAGATGACTCGGAGATTCTTCAATTCGACTTGAAAATATTCAATATGTATGCAACCTGTCTTGGGAGCCGCTTCGCGAAATGCTTGCGCGTTCCTTAAAAGGGTACAGTGTGCAGTGGTGAAGTACGGATATTTTGCTAGCTAATAGCCCTCTTCGTTTCACCATGATTTTTATTTCTGCCAAGAATAAACTGGCGCGTTGGTTCAACCTACCCGTTCAAAAATTGAACACTGGAAACATGAATAATACATATAATCTCGATGTTATGACTCGGATACCAATCTCCACCCTCCTTTATTTTTTTCAGCCGGCATTACATTTACACTGCAGTCCAGGGGGCGTTCTATTTGTGAGTGAATCAAATTGGCAATTTACAAACTTCCTTCAATTTAATCTCGCGAGTCGCCGTGGGGCCGGTGAAATAAAAATTTATTGACGTGCAAGTCGCCGTATCGTCTATGACGACTCGGATTTTGCCAACTTGATTTAGAGTTTCTGGTGCCGAGCTCCTGTGGAACGTGTCGAATTGGATTTTCAGTACTATAATGGATGTCTGGATTTAGGAGGTTGGTTGTGTTGGCTGTAAACGCTGCGGCCGTAGGACTTGAAATCTACTGACACTGGCAAGCATGCATTTAAGAGCATTAACCTATATGAATTTTTTCGTCAACATTTGAGGTCGGCGCTACAATGTACCCACCTTCAAGTACTTGTTTCCTTTTTTATGTTTCTCATACATGTATAACCAAGGCACTAAAGTGTAGCGGTACACTAAATATCCTTGTAATTGCATATAAGTATAAGAATACAACATTATTGAATTACAGGTTCGAGTCCTGGTAGTGCCTCTGATTACCTGGTGTTTGTTGATTTTTACTTTCGCCAGGAATCATAATAAACGTGCGCGTCGGTCGGTATTCAACAGTATTAAATTTATCTGTGCAATGCCTGTGATGTCCAAGGCACTAAAGTGTAGTGGTACACTCAAGATCTTTGTGGCTAAATCGGAATGATGAAATATTCTTGAATTCCAGGTTCAAGTCCTATAGCTTCATTGCGTCATGATTTTTACTTCTACCAGGAATTATAATAAACCCCTATGTGTCAGTCAGTATTCAACAATCTGTGCAATGCCTATGATAATCAAGGCACTAAAGTGTAGTGGTACACTCAAGAGTCAAGGTCCTTGAAACTCAATCAATAATACAGAATATTCATGATTTCCAGGTTCGAGTTCTGGTAGTGCCTCTAAATCGAAGTTCTGATTTTTACTTCCACCAGGAATCATGATGAACCCACGCGTCAGCCAATATTCAACAGTCCATACAATGCCTATGATAACCAAGGCACTAAAGTGTAGTGGTACACTCAAGATCCTTGTTAGTGTGTATAGGAATGAAATATTCTTGAATTCCAGGTTCAAGTCCTGGTAGTGCCTTAGCTAGTTGTGATTTTTACTTCTGCCAGGAATCATAATAAACCTGTGTGTCAGTCAGTACTTATCCACAATCCATGCAATGCCTATGATAACCAAGGTGCTAAAGTGTAGTGGTACACTCAAGATCCTTGTATTTCGAAGGGAAAACAGAATATTCTTGAATTTCAGGTTCAAGTCCTGGTAGTGCCTCTACTACTAGTTTCACAGCCTTGTGATTTTTAACTTTTAAATCCGCCAAGAATCATAAGAAACCTGCGTGCCAGTTGGTATTCAACAATCTGTGCAATGCCTATGATAACCAAGGCACTAAAGTGTAATGGTACACTCAAGATCTTTGTAGCTGGATAACTTGAAGAACTATGGAATATTCTTGAATTACAGGTTCAAGTCCTGGTAGTGCCTCTTTCCATTCGGTAGTGATTTTTACTTCCACCAAGAATCATTATAAACTTGCACCGCAACACATCAGTCAGTTTCCAACAGTATTGAATTTATCCATGAATGCCTATGATAACCAAGGCACTAAAGTGTAGTGGTACACTCAAGATCCTTGTATCTCGATAGAGCAGAATCTTCTTGAATTCCAGGTTCAAGCCCTGGTAGTGCCTCTAGTAAAGTGAAGTTCTGATTTTTACTTCCACCAAAAATCATGATAAACTCACACCGTGCCGCGTCAGTCGGTATCCAACAGTATTGAATTTATCTGTGCAATGCCCATGATAGTGAAGGCACTCAAGTGTAATGGTACACTCAAGATCCTTGTACGACAATGTGATGCAAAAATGGAATATTCTTGAATTCCAGGTTTGAGTCCTGTGATTTTTACTTCTGCCAGGAATCATAATAAACCTGCACATCGGTTGGTACTTATTCAACACTCTGTTCAATGCCTATGATAATCAAGGAACTAAAGTGTAGCAGTACACTCAAGATCTTTGTATCTGGAAAACTTGACAAAAAATAGAGAATATTCTTGAATTCCAGGTTCGAGTCCTGGTAGTGCCCCTACCTCAGGCTTCCTTGCACCCTTTTTACTTTCACCAAGAATCATGATAAACCCGTGCGTTGGTCTGTATTCAAAAATTCATATAATGCCTATGATAACAAGGCACTAAAGTGTAGTGGTACACTCAAGATTCTTGTATCGCGATATTGTGATCAAAAATGAAATATTCTTGAATTCCAGGTTTGAGTCCTGGTAGTGCCTCTGAAGCGGAGTTCACTTTTACTTCTGCGAGGAATCATGATAAACTTGTGTGTCGGTTTCCAACAGTATTGAATTTATCTGTTAAATGACCATGATAACCAAGGCACTAAAGTGTAGCGGTACACTCAAGATCTTTGTGCCTGGTACGCTTGGTAAAAAATACAGAATATTCTTGAATTCCAGGTTCGAGTCCTGGTAGTGCCTCTTTGTCGAAGTCCATCATTTTTACTTCCGCCAGGAATCACGATAAAATTGCGCGTCGGTTTCCAACAGTTTTGAATTTATCCGAGTAATGCCCATGATGACGCAGGCACTAAAGTGTAACGGTACACTCAAGATCTTCGTGTTTGGTAGTTCTCCTGGTAGAAAATACAGAATATTCTTGAATTCCAGGTTTGAGTCCTGATAGTGCCTGTTCCTTCGTCGCTGCGTTTTTTACTTCCACCAAAAATCATAAGAAACCCACGCGTCGGTCGATATTTATCCAACATTCCATGCAATCCCCATGATGAGGAAGGCACTAAAGTGTAACGGTACACTCAATATCCTCATCGGGGTAATTGTTGGCGTGGAATATTCTTGAATTCCAGGTTCGAGTCCTGGTAGTGCCTCTTGGACACCTTTAGATTTTTGTTGTGTTTTTTTATTTTTTTTTCCGCCAAAAATCATGACGAAGTCGCGCGTCGACCTACCCGTCACCATTGACGCACTTCAAATTTCACAACGTAACACCTGAATAATACTTGATCTCGATTTTATGATACCAATCTCCACCCTCGTTTACTTTTTCGGCCGCCGGCATTACTCTTCTACACTTCGGGGGTGTTTTAACTTTTGATTGTGAGTACAGTAAATTCAAATTGGAAAAACGCGAGTCGCCGTGGCCGGTGAAATAATAATGTATCGACGCCGTCTTGTAAGTCGCCGACCCCACTTATGACGCGATTGCGTATTTGATTTTAGCGTTTCTGATGGCCATGTCCCATGGCCCCCGAGAAGCCAGCCCCCTGTGGAGCGTGTCGAATTGGAATTGCATTCTATAATGGGAAGTGGGGTGAGGATTTAGGGTTAACGTTGTCTGGTTGCTTTGGCCGCAGGGCTCGAATCTGCCACACTGGCAGGCATTCGTCCAAGAGGGTTAGAACCTGAGTTTATCGTGTCGGCGTTACAATGCGCCCATTTACGCTCGTTCCCCTTTTGACATTTGGTTCCCGGAGTGTTCAGATTGGCAATTGTGGGTAATTATCGGAGGGACTCTCGCGTAGATTCTAGACGTTAAACGCCGTAAAGTTCGTCGAATCGCGTCCATCGAGAACTTGAACGACTCAGCTGATCGTTTTGTTGATGTCTTACGGTGAGCACAACGTTAACATTGTATCAGGACTCGTTCCGTGCCCCTGTTTTTTTAGGACGGTGTGTGCGTCTTAGAAATGAGCAATGGGCGCGTGCATGAATGTGTTGCGCGGAGCTGGCTTTTGCAAGAGTCAAGTTGGGTTTCGTGGGTTTTATTCAGTTGTGATACAGGAGCGACATTGTGAGCTTGGAAACTCATAGGAGGCAGGGCGCTGTAGTGTAGCGGTTATCACTCAAGATTCTGATTACTAGGATGATTGAATTCTTGGAACCCAGGTTCGATTCCTGGCAGCGCCTTCAATGTTTGAGTTCCATATTTTTCGCCGTATAAGCGACTTGTTGAGCTTGGAAACTAAGAGCGATATGGTGCTGTAGTGTAGCCGGTCATCCATCATCACTCAAGCTCAAGATTCTTATCGAATGTAGGAACAGTGGTGAATTCTTGAAAACCAGGTTCGATTCCTGGCAGTGCCTTGTTGAAACAACGAGCGACATTTGTTTTTCCTTTCCTACATCTTTATTGCAGGTCGATTGAACTAGTATTTGACAAATACACCGGAGCGGTACTATACTCTTCCAGAAAGTACCCTTGGCCCCATGGCCACGAGTTATCTTTTTCCGGGTGGCGTAGTGCTTAAATCCTATTGATGGGTCAAGTGGTCGGTTTGAACCTGACGGCCTGACGGGTATTGACAGGTCCTCTCGGATGTATTCGTACGTCTACCTGCCAGCGCCTGCTCCTAAACGTCGATGCCGTGCGCTGACTGAGCTCTCCGCTGCGCACGACACCCAGTTAATAAACGAATTCATTTGAATTAACATGACGAAGAGGAGAGTTTACCGTATTGAAATGGGGGACATTGGGGGTGGCTGAGCTAAAGTCCGTTTGATCGATCGTGGGAGGAGTAAGCGGGTCATATGATAAGATCGAGATCTCAGTCATCCATCATCCATTCAGTTTCCCTTGTGTTTTTGTCAACACAACTGAGGGGTGCCAGTGCGGCCCTTTGTCGTTCACCTCCACCAAAGATGTGCTATGGCTTACAATACCCAAACGACCTCCTCGCCTCTCTCGACACCATAAACGACATTCCTCTCCTCCCCTCACGAACATTCGCAGATTTACACTTATCGCATACGCTCTCCCACCCGCCCGACCACGTCCTCTTCCCCTTTTTGCATGGCTTGGAAGGCGATAATCATGCTCAGAATACGTTCTTCTCGTCTTCGGGGACGGCGATACATCATGCTCGTCATGTCCCGCCCGAGCATAAGCAGATACGCCCGAAAGTGCCGGAGTATAGAGGGTTGGTGTGGGTCGTGTGCGAGGAGGATGTAGATGATGTTGCGGCGCTTGGTGTCCTCAAACGCAAGCCTGTTGATGAGCTTTCGTCGGTGTGTTCGTCCTCCGAGTCTAGCCAGGGCGACGAGTCTTCGTCTGGCGTTTCGTCGTCCGAGTCTTCGGAGTCTTCGTATGGCGACGACGACGATGAGTTTGAGTGTGAGGACGAGGCGGACGTTGTTCCGTTCGTTGACTCTCCGATGGATGTTGAGGGTGTGGTGCATCATGTGGGTGTGGCGATGGGCGAAGAAGAGATTTTACAGGAGCCTGGGATTATGGTCGTGGATTCTGAAGAGATAAAGGCGAAACAACAACAACAACAGCACCAGGGAGGGGAGGAGGAACAGAAACATATGCATCCGGTTGTACATCACCGCCCGGGGATACCTATCCATATCCCCCAGCAGCATGTAGTGGGCGGCGTACATACGCCCGAGTCGAGCGTTTCGTCTTCGTCGGCTAGTACGGGTACTGAGCCTGTCAGTTTGGGTGATGCTGAGGAAAATGAGTGAGTCTGCTTTTATCTTCTCGTTATCTTTTCTTCTTAACTCGCCAATGCTATGATAGATCAACACAGAAATCAAACCCACCTCCAATGAAGGAGGAAGTCCCACCACAGCCAACGAAGAGAAAACCAGCAACGACAGACCCTGCTGCTCCACCTTTGTTGACGTCCACATTTAGGCCTAAAGAATTGTTGAGGAGGGTAAGGAGGAGTTCGGCTGTGGTGCCTCCACCGCCTCCTCCTCCTGCGCCTTCTTCTCCCACTTCTGGTTCCACTTCTGACTCTCCTACTGCTGGTCCTGATCCTGCTTTGGCCGCCTTTTCTACTACTCTTTCTCCTGCGTCTGACACTTCTACCTCCCCTCCCCCCTCTTCTCCGTCTTCCACCCCTTTGGTTGAGACCAAGCCCTCTAAAGACGCTAAAGACAAAGGCGACCCCAACAACAAAGAAAAGGAAAAGGGCCCAAAGGAAAAATGGGAATTCGTGCCTACACGAGTCCCTGATGGGATTTCGTTGAGGAATTTTGGGATTCAAGTTGTGAGTTTCTTTGTCTTTCTTATCCTTTTTTGTCTTGTTTCGTTTTTTTTTTTGTGGGGGGAGCTCACTTTTTTCTTCCATCTTTTGTTCCTCGAGGACCTTGAGCTTATCTTGATTCTATTCCTCTTCCATCCTCATCTGTTTTGTTTCGTTTTCTTTTGTGGGGAGGATTGGGTTGGGTTGATGGTTTGGCATTTGCGTGATGACTTCGCTCTTGACCTCTTTTTTTTCTTTCTTTTCTTCCTCATCTTCTGCTCCTCGAGGATCTTGAGCTTATCTATTTCGTGTCCTCCAACTCCCGAGTGGGAATCTTGATTCTCTTCGTCTGTTTTGTTTCGTTTTCTTTTGCGGGTATGATTGGATTGGGTTGATGGTTTTGTATTCCATATTTTGGATTGGTGTTTGCGTGATGACTTTGCTCTTGACCTCACTCTTTAAAAACTCCTCTCGAGGATCTTGAGTTGCTCTATCTTGTGTCTTTCAACTTTCCAATGGGATGCACCGATTCCATTCCTCATCTTATCCAACATCCAAATCCACAAACAAAATGCTAACTCTTTGTCTATCCCACTCTCCAGCCAATATACGCAACCCTCTCCGACATCGTCATTTACTCACCCAAAGGCGCTACACCAGCAGCCATCGCGCTAGCTGAAAAGTTCCGAGAAGCGATACAGAAGAAGCGGAAGGAAAGGATTGAGGCTAGGAGGCCGGGGTTACGCCATTCCACCACTGCCACTTCTACTTCTTCCTCTTCCTCTAAACCCGATAAAGTGCAAGTGGGAGTGGGAATGGGAGAGAGTAAGAGCGCCCCTGCACACATCGAGCATACCGCTCAAATCGACAACCAGGAAGAAGAGAAGCCAGCGGCTGTGGAAGAGGCGCGTAAAGAGGAGGAGGAAGAGCAAGGCGATCTGGAAACCCAGTTGTTGCAATACAACGTTTTCGTGCTGAATGCGACGTGTGAAGAGATGAGGAAGGAGATGCCGCATCTTATGATGCGGATTTGTGGGGCTGGTGTTCCGGGGGGTTTGGTGTTGAGCAACGAAGGGACTGGGGAGCAGGGGATGTGTGCGTCGCCTGTTGAGGAATTTGGGGTTGGGGAACTGGGAGCGTGCATGGACGCTTCTATTGGTGCACACACGGATGGGCCGGATGGGCATTTGATTGAACAGTGGGGGGAGGAGCAGAGGGATTTGGACGAGAGGAGGGAGAGGGAGAGGGAAAGGAAGAGGGTTAGGGGGGAGGGGGTTGGTATGGATGTTGATATGGTTGGTGATATGGATTTGGGTGGTGGGGATCAGAACCAGAACCAGAACCAGAATCAGAACGAAGAAAACCTGGGTGGTGTAGGTGGGAGGGGTATAGTGGACGATAGGGGGAGCGACGACGTTGATATGCGAGAAGAAGAGCATTATCACGAAGACTCTGACGAGGAAGGCGGCGATGCTTTTCCGAATACTGTGGATTTTGCGTTGAGGGAGAAGGAGGAGATGCGCGATTTGACGAAGGCTTCGGAGATTATTAGTCTTTTCCCGCTTGTTGAGCAGGTTGGGCAGGGGCAGGGCAACGAGCAGCAGCAGCAGCATCATCAACAACAACAACGACACCACCATTTCTTGCAGCACCAACGACCGATTTTCTTGCCACAGCAACAACAACAACAGGTCTTCCGGTCTTTCCCATCTGCACTTCCTGCATATGCGCATCTTCACCCAGATTCAACGGTTGATATATCAACCACTTCGTCGTTCTTCGATCCTAGAGTCGGCCAGGTGTTCCTTGGCAATTCGGGGGATGTTCCTTTGACGCCGGACGTTCCTAATGTTTTCAAGCACGCTGCTGCTTCTTCTTCTATACAGGTCTTGGGCGATAAAGAAGAAGAACAGCTGCCTCTTGATGATCCGTTCAATTATCGCGCTACGAATGATCCCAAGATGGGGTACGGGTATGATATTTGCGTGGAGTGCCATGATCTTGCGCCGTTCCCGAGCGCTGCACATCTGCGGGCGGCAGAGGAGCACCTTGGGATGTTGGATGTTATGTGGAATGATCGGTGGATTGCACGGCAGCAGAAACGCCAACGTGAAGGAGGAGGAGGGGAAGTGGGTCCACCACCACCTCGTCCTCCACCCCATGCGAATGCGGTGATCCACTTGCCTTTCCCGAGCTCTCCGTCGAACTCGCAGGCGACGATGTCGGCTCTCATGCCTGTTGTGAGGTTTTTGGAGAAATGGTTGAAGCCTGTGCCGACACCACCACCTCCTCCTCCGGCTAGACCTGCGACTCCACCAGTGCTGATCCCTACGAGACCGAATACGCCGCCTGTTGGTGGTGCTGAAGGACCCTCGAGTGCACCTGGGCCTGGTGCAGCTTCTAATGCGAGGAGATGGTCGTCTGTTACGTCTTTGATGCCTTCCTTCCCGTCTTTCAACCCTCTTGGAACGGGGAGGACTTCGCCTTCGCCTTCTCCTGCTACTTTACCTTCCACGGCTCCCCTACCCCAAGGTCGTACCCGCTCGTATACGAACCCCTCACCTGCACTTAGACCTGCGCCTCCTCCTAGTACACCCGCCCGTGGCCGTTCTCGACCTTTAAAGGTGCTCATTTACTCTTCTGATGGGTATACGGAATCGTCTGTTCCTGCTTTGTGTCTCCTCATGGCGATAAAGGGGCTTGCGTTGCCAGAGGCGTACCTTGAGCTCCAGGTAGCCAAGCGCCGTAGCTTTTTTGTGTATCAAGGTGATTTGGGGATTCTTAGACGGGTGGAAGCGAGGATGAAGGAGGAGAGGGAACGCGAGAGGGAGAGGGAAAGGGAGAGGGAACGCGAGAGGGAGAGGATGATGATTATGAATGTAGGTGGGGTAGGGGTTGGTGGGATCAATGCAAATGGGAAAAGGACTGCTCCGAACCCGGGTAGGGTGGGCAGTTACTGGTCCAGTCCGGGTGTGACGGGAGGCTATTATGGGAATGCGAACTCCAATACCACCCATATTGGTTTCACGACTTCGACTTCGACTTATTTCCCTGTTAGACCACCCCCGTCCCACTCGCAGCCTATTATAGGACGACCGGCTGCAAAGTCCGTTTCTTTTGCACATGCGCCGGTTATAGCGCCCCCTCCTCCGTCTCCACCCATTGTTGTTCCGTCGCAGCAGCAAAATAGGGTGGTGGCTTCGCCGACTGCGACGTACGGGACTAGTCTCCCGTTACAGACCAGCGCAGCAGGTATACCGCTCAGACTTGAGGGTACGGTCGTACCCATCTTAAACACAGCATCGACTGTCGAAGTGCAAAGCGCGGTGAAGGGCCGTCCACGGGCGAATACCAGTCCTTGGTTGCCGAGCTTGTTTGGTGGGGACCATCAATCGTGGTTCAATGATCCACGGTTCGATGGGAGTTTCCCGAGTCGAGTGCTGCCGTTTTTGTATCTGGGGAATTTGTGAGTTTTCCTTTTCTTTTGCCACTGAGTCCGTATCTAACTCATCGATAGGAATCATGCGTCGAACGTGTACATGCTTCATGCTCTCGGTATCACGCACGTTGTTTCTGTAGGCGAGTGTGCGCTGGTACCGCCTCCACATCATTTGGCTCCTCATGCTGCGTACAATACGGCTGGGGGGTATCATCGACCGGCTCCTGGATCGCATTTCGTTGCGGGGAAAGGACCTGGGGGACATGGCTCGCTGTGGCATGAAGAGAGAGAGGGTCGTATCAAGGTTCTGGATATCAAAGGCGTGTGTGACGACGGTATCGACACCTTGGAACCACAGCTTGAGCCTGTGTGTGATTGGATTGACCAGGCGCGTCAGGAGGGCGGTCAAGTCTTAGTCCATTGCCGTGTTGGCGTATCGCGCAGTGCAACTGTTACCGTGAGTAGTTTTACCTTGTACATTCCTTTAATGTGCTTTATGGTAACCATGATCATCTAGATTGCATATGTGATGAAACACCTTGGCTTACCATTGGTGGATGCGTACCTCATTGTTCGGTCCCGACGGCTGTCAGTCCTCATCCAGCCTAACATGCGTCTTCTTTATAACCTTTGTGGATGGGAGATCAAGCTCGCGAAAGAACGCGCGAAATCTGACACGCGCAAGCTGAAAAGGGAGCTGGCAAGGACGTTGATTTGGCCGTATCTTGCAAAAGAGGTTCATGCCCTCAACGAAAAGTACCTCCATTGAGTTGAGTGGGTTGTTTCTTTTTGATCCCTTGCTTTTGCATCATCTCCCTTATCGTATCAATTTGTTGACTGCTTTCGTATCATGCTTTCTTTCCCTCCTCACCATCCCTGTGTCTTGTTCTGCTTTTGGTACCTATTTATTCCCTTTCTTTCTTGTACCATCACCAAATCGATTACTCTTGTACGATCTTCAATCCTCATTTCCGTCCTTCCTGTGTATCTTGCCATTGTCAAATCATCCTGTCTTCCCTTTTTCTGCTTGTACATAGCTTGTCCCATCGCCCTCGTCGTGATATCTGCTGAGGTGATGAATGTATCATGTAGCAGTCCACGCCACGTTGATTTCGCGGTGCGTACTAGAAAGAACTTCAAAGAAGTGTACGCTATCTTCCCCCCGTCTTCCCCCATATGTCCATACTTTGGCATCAATCGTATCCATGAGTTCTCTTGTTATAGATCTCAAAGCACTCCCGCGAAACGTTTTTTTCTTAGTTTACCCGAATATTTGGAGCGTATACTTCCTCCGTTCCTGATGGTCCCTTTCCATGCTCTGGTTGTCCCCCAATCACTCTGATGAAATATTATGAAGGCCAGGTTGAAAGAAGCATAGAGAGTCCGGTGTTCTCCCATTAAATCTTTGCTTCCGTCAGTGATTTCAATGATCGATCTAGCAGCTCCCAAAGTGGAATTGTCTGATGGAAAGGATGGAAAACGGGCATTCTTATACGAACATAAACTCAGCGAGCTATCGTTCCGAAGGAGGCAAGGTAGAGATGTAGGGATGAATGGTTCCACTTGTCTTGCTTATTGGACTTTGTAAACTGACGAGAAGAACTACGTTCAGACCAACAAAAATTCCCCACATAATGAATAGGTAGAACTCACCGCACGCGCCACTACTCGGTTTAGTAGCAAAGACGACTTCGTTGAGAGCCTCGCCGTCGAGGTCCTTATAAGGCGGGTAGGTCTCTCTGATTTTTCTGATGAACGTGTCCACCTCGCTCTCTGCAACGAGAGAAACCGTGCACCCTCCCCAGCCGGCACCTACCGAAATTTATCTGTCAATTAGCATATGACACCTAGCGGCTGACGTCGTTACGAAGTAAATTTCCGCACCAGTTAGTCGGGATCCATAGGCTCCAGCTGTTCTAGCGAGATGAGTAAGCTGGTCCAGTTCTGGACAAGAACAATCGAAGAGCGTCGAGCAACTGAAATGCGATTCATTCATGAGCTGGCCAAGCTTCGACAGGTTATCAACTTCAAGGCAAGCGTCACGGAATTCAAGGACGCGAAGAGCTTCCCCGAATACGTGCGCCGCTCGCTGGTATAATTGGAAATGAGTCGCCTCGACTGGCGGGAGAAGATCAAGTCAAAGGTGCCATAATGATGAGATGGCAACTCACTTTCGACCCAAGAAAGATAGACATCATAAAAAACATCAGGGGCAAGACCAGTCATTCCAATCATCTCTTCCATGGTCACTCCTAATTCGTCTTCGTTATTTTGCTTCTTTGGCTTCAAAACGTCCAACTCTTGCTGAATTCGCTTCAGGGCACCCATCAGTGACACCACACCGATATCCTCTCCTTCTTTCTCCCCCGCCGAAAGTCCAACTACTTGCCTGAGCGTGACCTTCTCTTTCTCACCAACATCAAGTCGGAGCGAACGTGCGAGTATACGAGCCGCGACAAGGGTTTCGACCACACGGAGATTGTACCGTCGCTTAGCAGTGACAGCTTTATCTGACACGACGAGAGAATTGGCGACGATAAAAACAGCACCAGGGGGAAGTCGCACAGGTTCGGCTTTAAGCTCGGGGTGAAATGAAATGTAAAGGGCCGATGAAGGGTCGGACATGACAGACGCCGCTTGATCCATTCTGAAATCCATTATTAATGAGGACTTCCCGAACCTGAGAGATATGTTTTACCCTCCGCTGTTGACGCCTGGAAAGAGTGACCGTTTAACAAGGAGGATTGAACATCACCGTACCACTCACCAACTCGTTTTTCATTTTCCATAGAAATTCTAACGAGGTCACCCTTGTTTAATAGAGCCTTTCCCGAGGCAGTGGCTGCATCCTCAAGCTAGCAATCGTCGGTATGATAAAAGAAAAAGCAATCAAGTTCCCAAAAACTTTACCTTCCCATTCACTGCCAAGAAAGCCAATGTACTAGCTACCACCATGGCAGCGCTTGATGATAAGCCAGATCCAGCAGGAACAGACCCGGTGACAAGGAGGTCTACCGCCACGGGTTTCTGGACCTCATCGTTATCACAGGGATTCGCAGGTGCGAAATGATGGTTGAGGACACCCTTGTTAGAATTAGAAGCATCGGCGGAGGAAAGGGAAAGCTGGAGCGCACATAGTAGCCAGCTTTCACATAACTTTCCCACCTCAACTCCTTCGTGTCGATATCTAAACGCCATGCCTCCGCATGGGAATCGTTTGCATCGGACACTTGGCTGGGCGCGAATGTTTGACGCGTGTATTTCGTGTGCATATTGTCTGCGATGACGCTTCCTGGAGAGTGATCCAATGATGCTGCATCCCTGGGCGCGCAAGCGATCAAAATATCGCGCTCGATAGCAGTAGGCAAGACACCGAATAAGGCGTAGTCGATGTGTTCACCTGTGGGATCGGCGTGAACAGGAGATGACATCATTCTCAACAGAGAATTTCAGACCTATCAGGCTGTTTAACGGTCAGCAATGTTCCCAAGCATTTGTGAAAGGAATATAGGCTTGCTTCACTCGTCCCGGAGCTCTCGAGATATACGTAGGTTTTTTTCCGAACCTCTTCCCAAACTCTATTGCGAGATCGTTCCACCGTTTAACATGCTTGAGCGATACACCCAGGCTTCCAAACAGATCACTGAGATTCGTGTAAATCGGAATTCCCTGCTTGGCAGCCATCGCAAAATGAGGTAAAGAGATTGTCGCAGTCTAGAAAGAAAGAAGATATATTCAAAAGATCCGGCAACAGGTATTAGCTGGCATGTGACTCCGACTGCTGGCTACTTCATCAGTCTTCTGTATCAGTTGATATCGATATTGATTGAGTTGAAAAGTTGTTCAAACGATAGAGAATCCAACCAAGATATTCAGAAATCATAGTTAGAAAAATCACACTCAAAGCGTTGCCTCGAATTGAAATTCGCGCACAATTCGCGCAACTATCTGGTTGTGCTTGTCGCTGTTTGGTCTAACCCTTCAAGTACAACAGCTTCAAAAGAATAATGATACACCAGATTCGGAATTTCTTCCACGTCTGGCTCCGACTTTTTCTGACGACCTGGACCTTCAGGTTTTCAACAAGCTTCATTTATCCTTGTTCAGTCCATATATATGGGCAATTTCACAGCGCCCTGAATTGATGGGGTCCGTGAGCTGCTCGTATTCTGATGGCCGACTTGAAAGCCATTCAGGATCTTTTGACGCCACCGTCAATCGCTCTGAAGGAAATTTCCGCTTTTTATTCACTTGTTATCGCTTCTTGAGCCGTGTGTGGAAAGTACTTTGTACTTATACAGAGAATGTGAACCGAGGACATAATTAGGGGTATGGTGTTAGTGAAAGGGAATGTACGTATGTCATGTCCACATACTATACGAATATACCATTATCTCCGCCGTTCACCTTTCTTCTACTTCTTGCCGACCGCGCATCTGGCTGTGTGAGCTACTTTCCCAGAATAACCCGACTTCGGACAAATGGTACATAAGGGTGCCACCTTCCTGAAGGACCATCGACCGACTCGGAATGGCTTTGAGGCTTGAGCTCGTGTGCGCTCAATTTTACGTCTTTGTCGTCGGAGGAACCAAGGAATCAAGTGAGTACAGCTTCAAAGTTCGAATTTTTTTGCGAAGTTTTGACGGACCCAAATGGAGGTCGGCAAAGCATTCTCCAAGCAGTAACGGCGGTTCAAGAAGGCCTGAGCAATTCTGATCTGACAGACAATGCCTGAGATAACTGTACGCATAAATGATCGGTGAAGTTCGATCAACCGCTGGCTTCATGCTAATTGTCAATGATAGGCGGCAACGCACCAAGTCCACTTCAAGTCCATTCATGATTCCACAAGCCAGATTCGAGTCTCACGAGAATGATAAGTAGTCAGGAACGAGAGCCATGAGCTGTAATGAGTCAAAGCAACTCGCGCTTCAAAATGTTCACCCGTGTTCTGATCGGCAATTTTCGAAATAGCCGAGCAGCTCTTTATTCCCGACCCCTCCCTCACATCTCCAGCTGCGATGTCCCAAGTCAGCGAGACCCCAGCCAACCAGCCCCAGATACCCGCGAATGGCAAAGACGTGCGTGTATGATCGAGAAGCACTCAAACCCTGATGCTCACATGCCTCCTCACAGATCAATGGGATCGGCGATAGAATCATACCTCATTCCAGTGTTCTTCCCGACGTCGCTGATGTCGATGGTGATGCGAAGGTGACAACACAGCTGCAGGTGAAGCGTGTATCCCCAAGCTACTATACCAAATTCTTGTCCGACGCGGCGAAGGAGCGTAAACCTAGCCCAAGTGCGTTCCCTTGATCTTTTACGGAAAAAAAAACTTACTGACCCGATAATTAATCCAGTTAGGAGCTTGTTCCCTTTGGAAAAAACCCCAGGGCTTATCTCATTGCTTGCCGGCAAGCCTAACGCCGCGACCTTCCCATTTACATCGATGAAATTTACGGCGCGCTCGCCCACTGACCCAAACAAGGAACTCTCGTTAAATTTGGACGAGGCTGATCTACAGCAAGGATTACAATATGGTGATACTGCGGGTCTGAAGAAACTGCGCGACTGGTTCGTCGGACTTCAGACTCTCAACCATGGAAGGAAAGAGGACGAAGGATGGCGTATTTCGGTCGGATCTGGCTCACAGGATCTACTCTATAAGGTACCTATGATCTCATTATGTGTTTTTGGGGTCAAGATGAAAGTCTAAAACTATGTTTTGCAAGGCTATAACGGCTATAGTCAATCGAGGGGACTCAGTCCTCGTGGAATCTCCGGTCTACGCGTGAATGTCTCCCTTCTTCTCCACCGCGTGCTGTTACTGATACAACCATCCTCGTTCAGTGGCGTTATTCCCCTATTCCAAAGTCTTCACTGTGATCAGATAGGTTGGTCGTCTTCTCTCTCCTGTTCCTTCCGTTGCTGAGATACCTTGCAGAGGTCGAAACTGATGCTGAAGGAATAAGTTCAGACTCCCTCAGGTCCATCCTAGAAAATTGGCCTGTTGGGAAACCCAAGCCCAAGGTCCTATACACCGTTCCCGTAAGCTATTTTCGCACCACTCCACGACGCAACACCAGCGCTCAACCACTAATTTATTCACATCGGTAGTACGGCTGCAATCCGACCGGCATGACTGCGACTCTGAAGCGCCGGAAAGAAGTCCTTCGCCTAGCTCGAGAACATGATTTCATCATTCTGGAAGGCATGTGCTTTTTTCTTTCCCATTCAATTGATCGAGAATCTGATCTCGAAAGACAGACGATCCCTATTTCTATTTGTACTATGGAGACGCGCCAAGATACCCATCGTACTTTGCTCTTGAGAGGCAAGAGCCAGAGGTGGGCCGGGTCCTTCGGTTTGATAGTCTTTCCAAGATCCTGTCGGCTGGTATTCGGATTGGCTTTGCGTCAGGGCCTGAGGCCCTCCTGGACGCTATGGACCGTCATGTATGTCTTACACGCTACCCGTGCATTCCCGTGTTTTTTTTTTCTGGCGGCTAAAATGTTCGAGATAGACAGCGACAGCGAACCTGCAAGTTTCATCTCTCACACAAGCTATCACATTTACGCTGCTCGATTCTTGGGGTTACGATGGGTTCATTAAACATACAGAAAACGTCGCAAACTTCTATCGCGAGAAACGCGATGTTTTCGAGGCTGCCATGAAAAAACATCTTTCTGGTCTAGCGGAATGGAATACACCAGAAGCTGGCATGTTTTTCTGGTGCGTGCTGAATTTTTTTTTGTTACGGTATCCCGCTTTCCCTCTTAATTTATTAACACCTGCCCGTTCTGATATTTCAGGTTCAAGTTGTTATTAAATGACAAACCGGACCCCGATGAAACGGGGGATTCTGAGGCTGCCATCAAAACCCGAGCGTTTGAGCGAGGCGTCCTCGCGCTTCCCGGCACTGTCTTCTTGCCGAACGGTAGAAAAACTGCCTATGTTCGGGCGTCGTTCAGCTTGGCAGGTGAGGAGGACGTGAATGAGGCAGTTCAGAGGATACGTCTCGCTATTATAGATTCGCGCGCGGCGGCGGCGTTGAGTGTGTCGTCGTAGTCGACTGAAACAAATATGTGAGGGCCTATTTAAATTGCCTACCCATAGTAAGAGATGTTGACACGCTTTCTGTGGAGATTAAAGAATCCGAGGGTGACGAGAACCTGGATAGATGGAATGAACGTTTCATCAATAGAGTTGACGGGTGGATGATTCATTTCTGTTTCACAAATCCGATGTTTGGTCAATCTAAGGTTTTTAAGTGGGATCTTAATTCCTTTAAGGCAGGGTACCGAGCTGCCTATTCACTCGGCTGCGACGATGTCTTGTTATTTTTACAAGTCGACGTAGAGCAATAAAGTGTTTCCTGGGCGCTGGGGCCGATAAGTTTCCGGAGAGTGACAGGATGTGACATATCTATCGCTTGACTTCTCCACCACCTCACCCGTTTCATCTCAAGACTGTGGGTTGCTCCTCCCTGATTCTAGACTACGGTAAAAACGCTGAACGTCATTGTTCTTGCTTGGCACCCCAGTTCTAATGTACGTCCTACCTAATACGCCGTTCTCATTGTGCATCGATCAATTTACCGCCGATTGATCAATCTTTCATAGAACCAACTACTCGAGATGACCATTGTTGTTGAATCTACTCCGGCGGATGGCTGTCGCGCAGTGAAGTGCGAAAAGTGTGGGAAGACGACTTGGGCGGTATGTGGTTTCCTTAAAGATTTCCACATCCCTTCTCTCTAGCCACAATCGGAAGGAGCCTCCCCGAGTTCATTTAATTTGGGTGCTCCAGCGCTAGCTGTCAATAAGATTACTGACAACCATTGTCCCCCCATTTTTTACAGGGTTGCGGTTTGCATGTCGAAGCTGTAAGCACCTTTCCCTACCTCTCTGTACGGGTGAAGGATCGAGATCGGCACCCTTCATCAGAACCGCCACCAAGATATGTCATGGGAAAATATTTCCTGACTTGCGTGTGCTGTTGGTGACAGGGTGCTGGTAGGAACTGTGAGAACCGAGATCTGACTTGTTTTTTTAGGTTATGGGGAATGTGAAGGAAGAAGACAGATGTACTTGCGCGCGTTGATAGTAAAATGAATCATTGATGGAAGAGTTTCCGGGGTCCGTAGTTACTGAATATGGAATGTGCCTCATGATCTTCAAAAGACTTTGAATTGTTTGACTAGATCCTGAATTCAAACCCTTACAGGCTTTATAACTTGCTCTGGACTATCCACAGCCTACCCCTACGCTCTCTTCTCTCCCATGATTCTACTTCTATAATGCCTGAAAAATCCCCAGAATCGACGAGCTCGACCTCCCTGCTGTTCGACCCAGGCGAGGTCGTCACCACCAATCGCCTCAAGGCTATCATGGATATGGGGCGGCCCATGCTCAACAACTACATACGCCACGCGAAAGTTGGGGGTGGCCAACATGGCGAGGTCTATCTTTGCTATAAAGTCAACCCGCGTCTCGCCCAAGACGACCCAGAGCGTCGTCTGCCTGTCGTGAGTCTCACTTTCGTCCATCGACGCGTCATACGAGTTTAACCGACGCTATTGAAAAGGCCATGAAATCCGTCAAGCGCGATAACCCTCGAGCGGAGCAGATGAAGAAACTGCGCCAGCAACGGCTTCCTACCACCAACCACACCTCCATGGCGGACAAGCTCAACACGACAGAAGCAAAAATTCGGAAGGAGATCGCTATTATGAAGAAGTTAAGGCACCCTCATGTTGTTCGGTTGTATGAGGTTATAGATGATCGAATGAAGGATAAAATCTACATGGGTGGGTCCTCGACTTAATCTAGGCCTCGGCGCCATGATACTCAGGGGTATTAACGACTGCGGTTAACTTTTTCTAGTTATGGAGTACCTTGGTGGTGGAGAGGTAAAATGGAGGAATTCGGACGACCAACCTGTCTTGACGGTTGTTCAAACACGTCGAATTATCCGTGATGCTGTCCTTGGCCTCGAATATCGTAAGTGGTCGCCCCAATCATGTTATTTCTTCTTTTCACGAGGCCACAGTACATTACCAAGGAATCATACATCGGGACATCAAGCCCGCAAACTTATTGTGGACAGACGATCGTCGCATGGTCAAGATTGGCGACTTTGGCGTGTCTCACTTTTCCTACGCCCAACGGCTGGCTGCTGCGGGCGCGGAAGGCGCGCAGGGTGATCCTCATGACCCGATTCTTCTCGACGATTCCGATCTGACGAGAAGAGCTGGCACGCCAGCTTTTTTGGCTCCGGAGATCGTATTCGAACATACCAACGAGTATGATTCTCCTGGCGCTTCAACTTCCCAGTTTTCTTCGGGGGCGACTTCCTCGACGATTCAAACACCTCAATCGCCAGCATCTTCGACTCCTAACCGTCCTCCAATAACGAAGGCTATCGATATTTGGGCTCTTGGGGTCACGCTGTACTGCCTCCTCTTCGGGAGAACACCATTTGTGGCCAACCCCAAGTCGCACAGTTCTGAGTGGAGCCTCTATAACTCCATCTGCAATGATGATTGGATGGTGGATGACACCATGGGTGCTGACCAGGTACCGACAGGGGGGCGCCATCCGCAGCCGGGTACAGAGGGAGCTGGAGCTATCCACCTTCTCAATCGCTTACTCCAAAAGGATCAGAAAAGCCGCATCAACCTCGAAGCTGCCAAGGTGTGTACTCAAATCCCCGCTCACCCATACAGCCCGATAAATTATTTTCTGCGTATTAGCTCATAATCGGTGATGCACAGAGTAACTCTTGGATTCTCAACGACCTACCCGAACCTCAACGATGGTTGCAGGTGACCTCTCCTGCAGGACGAATCCACGTGTCCAGTGACGAAACGTCCGACGCTATGTCTACTGTTCACTTTAGATGGAGGTGGGGCGCTCAAATCACTCGCCGCATCTCCTCGCTCTTCCGCATGCCAAAAGGGCAACGTGTCCGCCAGCCTTCATCCAAATTCGAGCACTCTGATCGTGGACCCGTTCGTTCCGATCCCCATCTCAAGATTGCCCGAAATATTGGCGATAAATCATTCACGTCATCGACGCCCACCGTGTATCATGTTGCCTCTTCACCTGCCATCAGCGACAAAGTCGGGGCGAAGATCGACAAGGGCAAGAAAAGGGTTGACCCTCGCCCTTCAAGACACGCTGCGTCCAAGTCTGGGTCAAAAAGCTTACGGTCAAGATCAATTGAACGATGGCCGTCTGGACCTTCCCGAGGGGCGCCTAGCCCTCTTGGGATACAAGGTTCTGCTCCCAAAGCTCGTCGTGGATCTGAGACCATCCTCGTTCAGACCAACAAGATTGAAGGTGAATCCTCCCAATCAAGCCCAACGACCGCTGAACGCCCGCGAGCTCGTTTCGCTGGCTTTCTCACCTCCATTTCGCATTGGCGGCCGAACAAGTATTCTTCGAGCCCACATGGACCTTCTCGGGTGGGCATGGCTGATCCTTCGTCGAGCAACTTGCGGCTTCCGACTCCTATAACGACGATATCGCGGACGACGGGCGCGCGTACGCAGGCTGATCACGTCACGAGGAGGAGTGAGGAGGCCTTGCGGTATTATCGGACAGAGCAGCCTATTGACGACGATGAAGATGGGGGAAGGCTCACGGCTGCAAGGCGCGCTTCCAGCTGGGGTCAGGGCGACCATTCTGTCGAGTTTGCAGAGGTTGTCAGCGTTACTTCTGTTGATCAGGATTTGAACGAGCAAGAGATGAATGTTGGGGCTGGAGGGATTTTGCAAGAGCGGCCCTTTGTGCCAAGGGCTTCGTCGAGGACAGCTGGAGACTTTTTTGAAGCTGCCCCGTCGACTTCGGCTGTTCCTCCTGTGGATCCTGCTGATGAGCAAGGTGTGGAGGATATATATGGCCCGCCTTGCTTTGATGAGGATTCTTCGACTATTGGAAGTGGGTTCGATAATGACGAGGAAGATGATGATCGGGGTCGATGGCGGACTGGGAGCGACCTTGATGAAGGTGATGAAGATGACGACGATCTTGGGGACGACGACGATAGTCAAGACAACGTTGTGACATTTTCACCAAGGAAGCGCAGCCCTAACTTCGACGACCAAGATTAAACCCTCTCCTCTCTATTTTCTCTCTGATTATCTATCTGCCTTCTGGAGGGCATCATCAACCCATTTCACGGACTTTGGACTTGTTGCATTAGGTTTCTTCTCAACACAATACACATCTGCATTCGATACCATCTCATCCATTCCTCACACACACCCTCATTTCATATTCGTTCCTCACTCAAACCACCACTCCATCCTTTGGTATATATTCTCTCCACTCCCCCATTAGACGACACACGCTCGCGTCCACCCTTCTTTATCTGATTTTCACGCCGAATTCGGACAGAGCCTCCTTGCGTTAGAGCAGAGTATTTAGTGTAGTTGTAGTAAGATTGGTAGCATATTTCGCTACTTAGATATGTGTCTGCGCTGTATACTTAGTAGACAAGCATTGAAAAGGCATTGAACAAAAAATTTGAGGTGACAAGGGGAGTAGTGTTGATGATGGCATTGCAAATAAAGGTCTGGCAATTGCAGGACCGGACCGGGGATCGGATCATGGTAGCCGGTGCCCTTGCCGAATGAAGCAAAAACTTCTCACGACAATATCTCCATGACCGCTTGATGACCGCCATCCTACGTGGCCTCGCCTGGCTGCGCGATTCAATTGTCAACCAAGCTGAGCGACTCTTCCTCAGAGTCCTCGCAGCGGGCCCGGTGCCCAGACATGTCGCTTTCGTTATGGATGGAAACCGCAGATACGCTAGAAGGCAGCAGAAGCAGGTACAAGAGGGGCATGTGGACGGATATGTTGCTTTACGGCGGGTGAGTTTTTTTTTATTACGGAGGAATCATGACTAACGAGAAGAGAACAGATGTTGGAGGTTTGTCTGCGTTTGAATGTCCAGTGTGTCAGCGCGTACGCGTTTTCAATTGAGAACTTCAAACGCTCCGAAGATGAAGTGGAGGCGTTGATGAAGCTAGCGGAAGAAAAGCTGCTGGAGCTTTGTGAACATGGGTGCGTTCCTCATCCTGCCTTCCTTCATTTCGGCGCCTCACAGTCTCCCGGCCACCTAACAGGGACATTCTTGATGAATACGGTGTCAGACTCAATGTTTTGGGTAGAACGAGTCTCCTGCCAGAGAAAGTCCAACTCGCAGTTCAAAAGGCGGAATCTATGACTCGACACAATACACGGTGTGTCTCACCCCCGCTCCGCTCCACCAACTCTGAACCGCAATAAATAGCGCTATCCTCAATCTCTGCATGCCGTATACATCGCGCGACGAAATAACAACCGCCGTTGAATCATGTGTCCGAAACGCTGACCCCTCAAACCCGTGCGTTCATTTCTCTTTCACCCCTACTGTTTCTCCCTTCTCATCGCGTAGTTAACTCACTCAGGCAAATCACCGAAAAGGACATCGACGCTCAACTAATGACATCATTAGGCTGCAGTCCCCCACTCGACATCCTCGTCCGAACGAGCGGGGTCAAACGGCTGAGTGATTTCTTATTGTGGCAGGTACGCTCGACTTTTTCCTCAATTGATTAGAATACCTGACGATAGTGTCGTTAGTGTTGTGAAGATACTCAAATCCAGATCTCTTCAACTTTCTGGCCGGACTTTGGCCTCTTTGATTTTGTACCTATAATTCTCGACTTCCAGCGAAAAGCGTGGGGAAGGCGGATATCTCTGTAGCTTGTTGTTGAAATGAGGTAAGTGGGATGAATGGTAACGGATCATTGTAGTTTCATAGACAAATTCCAGGTGGTTTGCTTGCTTTTCTGAGTGAAAATGCTGCTCTTTGTGGAAGTGCTGTGCAAGCGAGAATGGCGGTACGACTATATGGCGCCCAGAGACCATTCACAACCAATGCTGGATCAGGTCCTAAGCTTCACCAAATGTGTTTTGTACTCCCTTTACATGGAGATGGACGTTGAGGCTGGAGGAATTCTGCAAGGGCGGCCCTTTGTGCCAAGGGCCTCGTCGAGCACGGCTGGAGACTTTTCTGAGGCTGTTGCGTCGACCTTGGCTGTTCCTGCTGTGGATCCTGCTGATGAGCAAGGCGTGGAGGATATATATGGCCCGTCTTGCTTTGATGAGGATTCTTCGACTATTGGAAGTGGGTTCGATAAAGAGGAGGAAGACGACGATTGGGGGTCCATTGCGGACCTTGACGAAGGTGACGACGATCTTGGCGATGGCGGGGTCGGACGACGGCGACCGTAGTCAAGAAAACGTTGTAACATTTTCACCAAGAAAGCACAGCCCTCATTAAACCTCTCCTCTTATGTTCTCTCTAATTATCTATATGCCTTCTGGAGGGCATCAACCCATTTCACGGACTTTGGACTGGTTGCATTAGGTTTCTTCTCAACACAATACACATCTGCATTCGATACCATCCCATCCCATTCCTCACACACACACCTCATTCGGTTTCGTTTCTTCTGCTCAAACCACCACTCCATCCTTTGGTATATATTCTCTCCACTCCCCCATTAGACGACACACGCTCGCGTCCATCCTTTCTTTATCTCACTTTCACGTCGAATTCGGACAGAGCCTCCCTGCGTTAGAGCAAAGTATTTAGTGTAGTTGTAGTAAGATTGGTAGCATATTTCGATGCTTAGATATGTGTCTGCGCTGTATACTTAGTAGACAAGCATTGAAAAAGCATTCCTCCCAAGGGAAGCTTGCGTATTGCTGACTCGAGCGCGGGAATAAATCCTTGACATCCTCCAACCCCTCATGTTCAGAAATGGTACTCAGCGCTTCAAGTTTGCCCACTAACGTCGAGGTCATTGAGCTTGTGGTTGGTGGGGGTGGTTTATCATTGGAATAACTACGAGAACCCTAAATGGTGAGTCAAAAGTACTCGATGAGTCTCAACTCTGCGTTTCAGCTTGGTTTCAGCTCTAATGCTGCCACCAGCTTGTGCCCGTCTCTTTTTCACGGTTCCCGATCGACAATGACACCTGATGGAGGGATCGGCGGCAGTTCTTCCTTGAATCACGATGGGCTTTTCCTCGATATATGTCGCGGTATGACTTGAGCTGGACCATTCCGAGTGGCAATTCTAACTTTCTGGGCAACGAATCAATTAGGAGGCTCTTGTCATCTATTGGCTCATCAACCTAAGTGCTTTTCCGACGGCCATCGATCGAGTCTCTTAACATTGTCAGGATATTCAGGTCCAGGTGAGTGTCGGACGGCATACCGTTGAACTCGATATCTGATGGCCTCAACTCCATTCCAGCGTATTACGAGTGCGCTCAAGGCACCTTTGTTACATTATGGTCGTGGCACGCATGATGGGAAGCTCTCTGCAAATCTCGACCTTCACTCGCTAGCTCAAGGCAAACGACGAGAGGGCTCACTAGAAACACGACGTTTCGTGAGGGCACCAATGTAGATGGCGATTTCCGCAACTTCGCACTTGAAGAGCATACTCCCGCTCAACCTTTCTGCCTGAGCCCGAGATAGGTGGTTTCGATCACCGCGTCCACAGCCGCCGTCTGACCAAGTACCAGATTAACGCAGACTTTTCGCGCTCGAGGAGATGGGGTCGTCTTGCTTGACTCCTTATCCGAGGGTTTGCTGTTGAACATCGTTGGCTGTGCACGATGTTACACGCTTTTCGCTTGGTGAGTTCTGTTTTTATGTGACACGTTTCTATATATTCTTAAAGGCGTGCAGAGCCTTACTTGCCTTTACCGGATCAATTCAGCATGCAGAAATCTTCTTTTACCTCTGAAAGATATCCGAACCCTGGGCGGATTAACGACGTCGACGCTCATCGGAGCTGTGAACACTGAACAAGACTGCTCGACCCCGTCCTCAAATCAAGAACTTTCATGGCGACCATCCTTCCGCGAGGGGATGTTCTGAATTGGTTTTCTCCAATGACGTCCACCTTCTGCATCTTCTCAACAACGAGTGACCTCAACTTGAGGAGAGTACAAGACGCCCGCGTCAGCCTTGACCAGGGTCGTGGACTATAACGATCTTAACCTTTGGTGGCGGAAAGGTCTTTACTCTGTATTACGACATGTGATGCATATCCATTTCTTGATTGAACTGTAACAATAGATGCTGGCTCTCAGGTCGATGATTAGGAATGCAATGAATGTCATTGCTGAGCAGGCCCTGGGACATCTCAACTTCAGCCCTTCCAAACTCGGTTAGAGTGCTATGTAACAGCAGTTAACATCACCGCGCCTATCAACGTCGAGGCAGTGCCATCCTCATCCACTCAAAAAGACACCAATTCGATAGTTTGCCCACGGGAGACTGACTGACCTTTGAATCATCGACACCGAGTTATGGAGAATATCACTCAGTGAGCATCAGCGCGACTTGATTTGACTTGCTCTAACGCTCCGCCAGCTCATCTTCTCATCTTTTTCATGGATCCCGATCGACAACGATATCCGGGGGAGGGTTCAGCAGCTCTGCAAGAGATCATAATCGGAACAGCTCTGTCGTCAACATTTGTAGGTTCCCATCTCAGACCCGAACTGCTATGATTATACTCGACGCTATGCACTGACCAACTTTGAACTTCCTGCACAGTCACGGGAACGCAAACGAACCCAAGCTACGAATCGGCGCTCTGGAGGCCCTTGCAATATTTTGACCCATCAACTGGCAGCTCAAACCGGTTGGCACCGTCTGCCGATTTGGGATGGGGTCCTCAGCCAGCCTATCCATCAAATCCAGGTGGGTGCACGCAGCATCAGATCGCGCACCCAACTCACCAAACATTATCCAGGTTCAGGTATGGGGCTTCATGTTAGGCCCCCCTACAACGACACGCTCAACACCACTGGTACTGAGCGAATCCTTACTCGCAGAATGCAACCAGGCCTCGACAACGAATCAGTTTGGAGGCCCCTGCTCTCGTATCTTGGATCATTGATTAGTAGTCTCAGGTGGGTGTACATTATTATCACCGAATGGCAGTTCCATCTCATCAAGAGATCCCTTCTCTCGAGGTAGCATACAACGGACTTGTGTAAGCCTGATTTTTGTTGACGAGAACTACAGTCGCATTGAGCCTGGTTTATCATAGTATGTCAATAACGGAGTCCAAGCTTCGACTGAAGAGAGGGAATCTCCAATAGCTCGATACCAGCGCCATCTACTGGTCGAAAGGCATGGCTCCCCGCTTTGGTCACCTCAGCCACATCGTCGACTCCCTCTCTCTTATCGACAGAAGGGCATTAGTGTTGGCGACATTGGAGTTATTACGCCGCAAGGCAGCTTTGATTTTCTCTTCAATATCTGCCTGCCGCGCGGTCACCCCAGTAATCCGGAAGTCTTACCAGTTGGCTTTTCACCAGTCAACCTCTTGCCTACCGACATCTGCGAGTTGCGTGAACACGACTCGGGAAGCTGCCTCTTAACCCCTTCCATCGAAAAGTCAAGGCGAGTTTGAATGAATCGTGGCCGTTTGCAACATTTGGCCTGACGGTGCTTTTTAGAGGCTTGACTTACAAATGTAACGGACCTGAAGGGTCGATTTTGATAATGCCCAATGGGGCTTACCACGAGGATTTGCTTAACTTTCAGGACTTCAAGGCGGTCGCCTCACAGAATGCTGAGGAATGGTATAGGTTCGCCATTGAAACTTGTGGTAGGAATATCAAAAACGGGCAACTCCGACTTGTTACGGGTTGCGATAAGACCAACTCATGGGGGATCGCTACTTATTCCGATCTTCAAGGACCTGTCGCAATCTCACTAACTGCCAACAGCACGCAGCCAGCCGTGGAGTATACATGGGATTATGAGGGACGTGTCCAAGCCAAGGCCGGGCCCAAATTCGAGGAGTCATTGGATTCAACAGGCAATCGAGAATACCCGCAAAGTGTTCACAACCAATGCACCTTCCTCCGCTCGTTTACCCTTACACTTGCCGAGGATGTTTGGAAGACCATGCCATCGAATCTTACTCAAGATTTATCAGACAACAACAACAACTTGGGTTTCAGTAAGTTACTTTTGAATGACTTTGGAGACCGGAAGCCTCAATCTATGAAAGATCATGAAAGAAGGGTCAACATAAGAAACGACAGCTTCGGGAGTGATTCTGACACGTCAACGGTTGGCGCCCCTTCGAGTCCTTGTCTATAGGCCGTTTTTAACCCTTATCAAAACGTTCCAGAACTATCCGGCAATGGTTATCAATCAGATGCTTCTGAGTCAGGTGAGTGTGGAAGAATGTTTTGCGTTTTGCTCACTAACATCAAACCAGTATCCAAACGCGAAGGTGGCCATTAGTCACGATAATGACTGGTGTTCTGTCATCAGAGAGGTGGGATATTCGGCTAAAGTGGATAATTTGCTGTTCAAGGCCTACACAGGACGAAACCACAATGCCAGACGCCCCCGAACTCCTTGGTCGGATGCGAAAAATCTTCTCGTCCCATATCGACGACGACGGTATGTTTTCTGGAGTTCTGAAAGATTGACTGATATATTACTACACAGGAACGGTCTACATCTCCCAAAATCATGCTTCTGAAACAAAGCCACACCTACAGTCTTGTTCAATTTTTACTCCAGAGCGTCCTGTTTACGCTGGAGGGATTTTGTCTGACGGCACTGGGAATACACGTAACGAGGACGAAATATTCTCTGGCAGCAGTACTGGTAGGAGCTTTCTTATCTCGCTTGATGTTGGAATCTCTGACCATTATTTTGCTAGCATGGGGCAAGCAATCCGAAGGGCCTCCAAATACGGTGTTTAGTGAGGAGGGTATCGGTTCAGACGATGAGGGTTTTGTTCACAGACTCGCACTTGAAGAACGCGCTGCCCCTCAACTGTTTTTGTTGGGATCGGAGGTTCCTACCCCCCCAACCCTAGTTGCCGTTGGACCAAGCTTTTCTTTAGCCACGTCCCCAACGCAAACTTCTCATGATCAAGGAGAGGGAGCCGTCCTATTGAACCCCCTGGACATGGAATCTCGTGACTACAACACGGACGGTAATGCTGGTATCTTGCGTAGAGGCCAATCAGGCAGTGGCCCACTAGCGCTTGAACCTTCAAACACGCCCAGTATACGGTATAGGATTCTTACCAAAGCCATCGCCGCAAGCGCACATCGCGATCCGCCCCCTCCGCAATGCGCCTCCGGTACTCAACAGGCAGTCTTGAGCGATTTAAAGTCATGGATAACTAATGATGTTTACGCAAGGTTCCAACACGTCGACACGGATTTCCCATTCAACAAGTTTCGGAAGATCAGCAACGAGTTGTCAAGACCGCAGGCGAGCCTACTAACACAGATACGCACGGGACACATACCGCTCAACAGCTACTTGCACCGCATCAAGATGGCTCGGAATAGATGATGTGATTCGCGCTGGAGTGCAGGGAGGGGTGAGATCACGGAGACGGTGATACACTTTCTGTTTGAATGCCAGGCGTATGCAGCAGAGCGCTTCGATATGGACAGAGCGCAAGGCCGACACCCAAGGGACCTCAAGGGAATTTTGGGGAGCATGTCGAGGATTAAGGAGTTCCTCAAGTATGTGGGGAGGACTGAGAGACTCAAGGCGTCGTTAGGCGACACAATAGGTGACGTGTCCAATCTGGAATCCGAGGAAGCCTGACAGATAGCACTTCATTTACAGGCGAGCTCAGTCGAGGAGCAAGGACATCAGATGCACAGTCAATGCCCAGTCGACGGGTTCGCCCTCAAAAAACTCCACCTTTTCTATACCCGCATCTCAGCTTGCGGACATCAAGCACACTGAACCATATTTCGCTAGGAAAACACGCTACATGGACACTTAAGCAAACAGCAACACGACTCAAAACAATTTCATTTCCTGAACGCGCTCGTCCCGTTAAGCTGTACCTATTGCATTGCGATCGGGTACTTGGAAGAAGAAACGTGCTACGGACAGACTGCATTGATAAGCGGAGAGACGAGACTACCCCGCTTACCATAGAGATGGGTTCCCAAACGGCGTTTTCGTGCCGGGCTGTGTGGGGGATTGGTCGCCACGGGCGTGCCTTCACCAGTGCAGGGGACAGTCACAGGGGTCAGGAATATGGCATTAGGGGCCTTAGGTAGTCTACAAGTTGTAAAGTCTGACATGGGGCTCTGCCCCAATAGACTATAATTTGACACAAAAAAAAAAAAAAAAAAAAACTAATGATGTGTCTGCACCGATTCTTTGGCTCTCTGGTCCTGCAGGATCTGGGAAGTCTGTAATTGCTCAGACTATCGTGCAGGAATGCCGTTATAGGGGTGCAAGATTAATTAGCCTCGAGTTTTTTCTTCTCTCGGAGAACTTCTGATCGAAATTCTGATGAACATTTTGTGGCCTCCATTTCATACCAACTCATGGTAAACATCCCAGAAACCAGGCCAATTATCGAGAAAATTGTCAAAGATGATCCGTCGATCTTCTCGCGTGCCGTCAACGTACACACCTCAAACAAGGGACAATCGGGCAGTGAAGCGAAGCGTTGGACAGATTCCCTGACAAATTTATCATTTTTGCACCTTGTATGTAATTAGGTCAGATAAATGCGACAATTTTTATTTTGACAGTATATTTGCCAATTGTTCAAGGGGGTTGACACAATAAAAACAATTAATAGGCTTATTGTTTAAATTTGTCCACAACTCTGTTCCCTAGGCGAAGCTTTTGTTAAAAATTAAAGTTTTGCCTCATGCCGAAGAGACAAACTGAATTGTTCCTGAAATCCATTCCATTGACAAATTTTAATTCTTAACAGCCTTTTGTCCTCTGGATGTACCTTACAACACATTTTTAAAATAGTAACAACAATTTTTTTACATTTGGACGTCGCCTTCACACAATAGGCAAACACACTATCAAAATAAAAAAATTCCCATAGGTCTGTTTTAATCACATAACAGGTGCAAAAATGATTAATTTGTCCTAGAATCTGTCAAAGACTTCGCTTAACTGCCCGATCATCCTTTGTTTAAGGTGACAGTCACGGACAAACAAAGACAACAATTTCAGTAGCTTGGGAAGAAATGAATATTTTGACAATCTGACTTCAGATTCAAACTCAGGATGTGAAACTACATCCAAAAACACCCCTCCAGAGTTTTTCCCACAAGGGATTGAATTTTTGTTGTTTTGTAGAGGTCTTCAACAGGTCTTGGGACCCTGCCTGGCAGGTTCCCAATGCCAGTGGTCATTTAAAAATTGAATGGCACTTGCTAAACATTGTAATTCTGATCAGAAGTTAATAATATGCATGTGTTGAAGATGGGGAGGGGAAGGGGATCAACAGGCCAGGGTTCATTGAGGGTCTGTGGGGGTGGGAAGACCCTGAGTTGCCATTTTTGGTGATTTAATTTTTTCCACAAGAACAGCTTGTCAGATTTTTCCCAAACTTCAGGATCAGATACAGAATTGAAAAAGGAGTCGATTGTGCTATTTTTTAAATAATTTTAAGGGTTCATTCAGGGTCTGGCCAATATTTTTGGGCTAAAATTTCCCATTTCATTGATTTCGAAAAATCAGCTTGTGTAAATCAAAGCATTGGGTCCTAATCTTCATGTTTCTGCAATAAAAAGTAATATTGAGGGTTGTGCAGAGTCCCCATCTCACAATCACCAAAATTGTTGTTTTTGTTTGTCTGCGACTGTACAGTTTGCAAAACTTGTCATTGACCTGCTTCTGCAAGTTTTGAAGGATTCTGATCCTTGAACGCTCATCATTGTTGATGCATTGGACGAGTGCAACAGCTATGCCAAGCAATGTGGCATTCTAGATGCCAACTACAAAGCAACCTTCTGCAGCCATATTATCCCCTTCCACTTCCCAGTTGTCAGCTGACTGGATCCCTATATCCAAGATTTCTTCAACCACTACACTCTCCATGAAGTATCTTGACATATCCCACTTTCTGATTACTATAACAATCATGAGGATGTGTCAACCTTTCTTAAGATTAGCCTTGCATGCATTCACAGGGATCAGTGGCTCCCTACAAGATGGCCATCAGAAAAAGACATAGGGACTCTTGTTAAGAAGGCTTCAGGGAGTTATATTTTTGCCTCAACAGTCTTAAAGTTCATTGAAGACACTCAACATTTCCCTCCCCCAAGGCTCAAAATCATTCTTGGGATTACTCCACACAGTAAGTCACCCTTTGCAGAGCTTGATGTGCTATATCGAGAGATTCTGAACTTGACAAGTGACATGAAATGTTCCTTGAACCTTATTGGTCTGTTACTTTATATGAGAGACAGAAAGTCTGCTTCCCCACCTTTCATTCAGGGCCTCCTTGGCTTTGGACATGGAAGATTTGAGACTTTGCTATGTGATGTCCATTCACTTGTTGATGTCCCAGCTAGTGTTTAAAGGTTCAGTCCATAGGACCACAAAAAACCAGTGGACTGGACTGAACTGGACCATGGTCCAGTCTTTTTTTTCAGTTGCAGTTGCCCAAATTTGGGGTTGGTCTGGTTGCCAGTTGCCTCATTTCAAAAATCTATTAAAACCATTCTTTGAAAGGTTTTAATCGGTTGCAACTGGTTAAACAGTCATGTACGTTACATAGCCTTGTAACCACATTTATTACCTTTAATTGGGTTTCTGTTTCATCAAAAATGGTTAAGAACTGAGAAAGATATAACCAAATCCATTTTGGAATAAATATTTGTTTGTGAAGAATGACTTTAATTCTAATTCACTCAAATTTTGATGATTTTGCTTGATTCAAATTTTGGATATTGAGACTATAAGTATGAAAATATGCTCACCATGTATCAATGTATGGTATGCAGCAAATAGTTTACAGTTACCACATTAAATTTTGCCTGAGTCTTTAGAAGATGTAATTCAGTTTGGTTCTCTCAATATTTGGGTTGGTCCTGGACCGGTTGCAGTCCACAGTTGTGCATTTTTGGGGCAAAAAACCAGACTGAACCAAACTTTTAAACACTACCCCCATCCCAGCATCAGCTCCACATCTTTAAGATGCCGTTCTTTGCCTTTGAGTTTGAAGTTTCCATTGACAGTGATGAAGAGGGCATACAAGAATCTGTTTGAGCATGAGTGCCGAGACAACAGAACAAGAACAATAGATAAAACTCACAGTAAAGGCCCTGCTTTTTCCCAGTTGTCAGGGAGATTGCATCCAGGATGAGGACAAGCTGGGCACTTGACCATCAACTCCCCTTGAGAGGTCCCAGCAATGCCTTGAGGATCATGCCCACAACCTGCTCATTTGAGGGACATTAGGTTCCTCCACATTCTGAAAACTTGGTGCATTTTAGTGTTTGGAAGTCCGGTCTCGTGACCGGAAAAAGACCGTAACCAGACTGGACCAAGACCGCAAAAGACCGGACCTGCGGTTACGGTCTTTTATTTTTGAGATGTAAAGACTGCAAAAAAACCGGTTAACATGAACCGGTCTTGACCGGTTTGGACCGGTCTTTTGTAACCCCTTAAATACCCTTTAAAACGCACCCAAGAACGTACGATTTGGTAAAAAAACGAGAGAGATATGAATTAAAATGTAAATTACTTTTGGGAATAATAGATGTACCAGACTTATTTTATAGAAACACCAATTCCTAACGGAATTTGACGTTCTTGGGCTCGTTTTGAAGCTAATAGAGATGTTAATAAATTTACCGATTCACAAATTTAAAATATTGGCCTAAAGACCGGTCATAAACCGGTTAAAACCGATGCAGACCGAAACCAGTCTATAGACTGCAAAAAACTGCAGTCTGCAGTCTTTTTGCAGTCCGGTCTGGTCTTTTGACTTCTGGGGAAAAGGCAGACCGGTTACGGTTATGGTTAACGCCCCTGGGCATCAAAAAACTGGACCGAACCAGACTTTCAAACACTAGTGCATTTCATTGTATTGGTACTATTGGCACTTGACATTAGAGCTAGTAATGAGACAAAGCAGGTATACACTTACAATGGATGTCGACAAGTTTGCGTTGTTGGACAGTTGAAGAAGGGTGTGGTAATAGTTGTACAAGTTTGTCTTTCCTTGAAAAGTGAGCTCATGGAATGTTTTGAGACATTCAAAGGTGAAAACTGATTGCAGGCATGAAAGAATGGTGGGAAACCATTGTTCACATAGTAGCTGGGCCCAATTTGATAAGGGTTCATCACTGCATTGACAGTAGTCAATTGCGAGATGTTGAGGGCTGGAGCTATTGAAGATAATGAAGTTCTTTGGGCCAGCTTGAGGACAAGGGCAGGGTGCCCCAGAATGGCCAGGTTGGTAGTGAAGACCAAGGGTTTGGAGGGTTATCTTGATGAAAAATGACCCATTCCACTTCTGGCAGAAGCAACAGTCAGCTATGCGCAAATGTTGCACAACATGATCTGGATAGTGAGGGAAGTTGGTGTACACCTTGTGGCAACCATGCAGTGGAATAGGGATTCCAGGATCCAGAGTGTGGTCACATGCACACTATATATATACATCACATGTAGTAGATAGACACCACAATACCACCATCTACCCAGCTAGCTATATGCTGGGGAAGCACCTCTGCCTGTTCCACCTGGTGATGAGAGTGTTTTTTGTGCTTTAACATGCTAGCTTCTCTCTCTCAGCTACTTTTTGTGCTTTGTCTCATTCCTGCTGTCTCTACTGCCACCTCATCAACATTGTCATGTCCTGCATTGTCCCCCATCCTATGCCATATGTCTTACCATCCTATTACTATCCTATTGTCCTATTACCATCCTATCATCCTATTACCATCCTATCATCCGATTACCATCCTATCATCCTATTGTCCTACTGTCTTCATCTCCACATCCATTGTGCCTTCTGACATCACTGCATTCCGCCCTATGTCACCATGCCAGAAAAGAAGACCACATCAAAGAAGAAGCCTGTCAATCAGGCACCACCTGTGGTAATGCTGCCAGTGCCAGCATCCATATCTGCATCAAAACCAGCAGCAGCATCCTCACCACCACTGCCAGTATCTGAAGAGAGCCTTGCGAAGCTTATCACTCTTGCCACGTCATCACTGGACTTGCCATTAGGGATCATTTGGGCACACGCCTTTCGGGAAGGGTTGAGGGATGGATTTCAGAGGGGGACAGAGCTTTTCAAGGACAAGGATGTGAAGCAGGCATTTTGTGATGGTGCAGATGAAGGTCAGATAATGGGAATACTGAATGAGAGGAAGGAATGGGAGGCAGCAGGCCATGGCTTCTGGTGTTTCAACATGAAAACAGATTGTTTCTCCTGCGATGTAGGACTTCCTGACAGGCATACCTGCACTGCCAACAAGGTTGATGCTATGGTTCAGGTGGATTTTGTTGAGGCTCGACCACCTTCTCTTGATGCTGCCATTCAGGTTTCTCCCTCACACCACACTTCCTCATCCCAGACCACTCCACCTCTTCTTGTCAATGCCGAAGCTCAAGCCCTGCTTGTGGATAGTGTTTACAGGTCCAGTCCATAGGACCAAAAAAACCCGGTGGACCGAACTGAACCAGACCATGGACTGGTCTTTTTTTCGGTTGCAGTTGCCCAAATTTGGGGTTGGTCCGGTTGCCGGTTGCCTCATTTCAAAAATCTTTTAAAACTGTTCAAAGACCGGTTTAAATCGGTTGCAACCGGTTAAACGGTCACGTGCGTTACGTAGCCTTGTAACCACGTCTATTACCTTTAATTGGGTTTTTAGTTCATCAAAAACGGTTAAGAACTGAGAAAGATATAACTAAATCCATTTTGGCACAAATACTTGTTTGTGCAACTTGTACCAGAATGACTTTAATTCTAACTCACTCAAACTTTCATCATTTTGCTTGATTCAATTTTTGGATATTGACATTTTAAGTATGAAAATATACTCACCATCTGTCAATATATGGTATGCATCAAATAATTTACAGTTGCCACATTACATTTTGCCTGAGTCTTTAGGAGATGTAATTCGGTTTCAGTCATAGCTATGTCAAACCTTCATTAAATTTCTTAAGAATTGATGGAATGATGGGTATTTATATGTTATACTATGATATATAACCAGTTTATTTTTTAGAGTAATAATAATTGAGATACACATGGTTTATATTGGTATGACAAATTTTACACAAAAAGACCGGTCTGAATCGGTTTGAACGCAGTCCATGGACTGCAAAAGACTGGTCCTAGGTGGTCCGGTTCGGTTCCCTCAATATCTGGGTCGGTCCTAGACTGGTTGTGGTCTGCGGTTGCCTGTTTTCGGGGCAAAAAACCGGACTGAACCAGACCTGCGAACACTACTTGTGGATTCGCCCCCTGCTGCTACCATTGCTCATACCTTGGACCCCCCCAGCCTTTGATTGGTTTGACGATGCTGCCTCCATACCTATTGTCCCTATATTCCCAAAAAATCAGCCTTGCTGCGACCTTTCAGCTCTTCGCACCACCAACCCCAACCCCTTCAGCTCGTTAGCACATCAGAACTGCTGTTCTCGATTGCCTTTGGAAAATCGTGAGGTTTCTCATCCCTGACCACCATATTCAGCCACATCAAACTCCACCATTCTTCCCTGTCTCCCAAACTGTTCCTTGTCAACACTTCATTCTGGTTTTGAACCCGACTGCACCACCATTGCCATCAACCCCATTGAAGATTCCTATGGCTCTTGATTGGGAATCTGATCCACACCTCTCAGATTTGAGTCAAGCTCTGAAGGCACTTGGTTGGATTCATCAGTGATCTTTCTTTATGTTCCTACTTTGTCCATCACATCTTCTTTCATTGCCTTGCTTAATTTTGGATTTCTACCCTACAATTTTCTGAATCCTCTTAGCTTCCTTTTTCTTTTTCAGCAGATGGCGGCAGGGACATTGCCTTATGGGAAGGGGGCAGATGGAATAGGGATTCCAGGATCCAGAGTGTGGTTACATGCACACTATATATATGCATCACATGTAGTAGATAGACACCACAATACCACCATCTACCCAGCTAGCTATACACTGGGGAAGCACCTCTAGGGAATGTCACAGGCTACCCTGGGGTTTTCCAGAGTAACCCGCACCCGTACCCGTCAAAACCCGTACCCGCATCCACGGGTGTGGGTTTTCACGGGTACGGGTCGAGGGTTTACAAAAACCCAGGGGTTCCCAACCCATGTGCGGGTATCCCTCCAGAAATGACCAATGAACCTCGCAAAGGCAGTGCAAGTGTCAATTGATACTGCTGTGCAACCCTGCGAGGATCGGAAAGTCAGGAAATGGTAACTGGGGCACAGGGCATGCACCAGTGTTTTGACGGCATCGTGTTGTGTGGTGGTGAGCAACTGCATGTGACTGTGTTGGTGTTGACCTGCGAGGTGGGGTCCATTGGCAGGTGTTGTCGTCGTTGTGCTGTTGTGATAGTCAGTAGACGAAAAGAAAAGAAAACTTCACGGGCGCACCTTGTAAGCCTGCCCTCTGGTTGTGTCTATCCCCCCCATATTCCATCGTGTTTGACTCATCGTTGTTGGTAACTGGGGCACTGGGCATGCGCCAGTGTTTTGATGGTATCGTGTTGTGTGGTTGGTGGTGAGCAACTGCATGTGACCATGTTGGCGTTGATCTGTGAGGTGGGGTCCATTGGCAGGTGCCGTCGTCGTGATGCTGTTGTAATAGTCAGGAAACAAAAAGAAAAGAGAACTTCACGGGCGCACCTTGTAAGCCCGCCCTCTGTTTGTGTCTATCCCCCCCATATTCCATCGTGTTTGACTCGTTGTTGTGGTTGCTGTGGTCTGTGTGTCACTACTACTGACCAACATATCCGAGTCTTTTGCATTGTTGTTGCCGTGCCATGCTGTCTGGTAACCGTGCTGGAGGGTATGGTGGTGGTGGTTGAGTGTCGTGGTGAAGGTTAGGGCTGCGCACCGTCCGTCTGACGGACACGGTCGTCTAATCGACGGGCGTCGACAGGGGCGGTTCAACCAGCAACCGTCCGTCTGGGTCACCCAAGCAGAAGCAAACAGAGACGGACTGATATAAAACGGCCGTCAACGGATGTAGACGGACGTCAATTGTATTGACGTTGACAAATTTTAGTGATACATGGAATAAATGATATTACAAAGGTATTAAAAGTTACTATCTAGCAGCGTACTAGCTCGTACTAGGGCGGCATTTGTCTGTGCACGTGTCGTCTCTTAGCGAACTTCATCACACAGGATGGAAACTACTAGTAGCACAATGTAATAAACAGATGAGTACTGATTGCAAAGTACATACAAAGCAGAAATTTACTCAATACCTACCTACTACGGTCCACGATGAGATCGATCTTTCGGTCTTGATGAGTGCTTTTGCTGAAAGGTTTCATTCCTAGTGATCAACTAGTGATAATTAGATAATAATAATAAATTAAGTATCCGAAAATTGAAAAAGCAACAGGGGCTGCACGTACATGAAGAAATATTTGAAGGACAGATCGCCGGTTTCAGAAAAAAAGTTCACGGGGTACGTGGGGGTTGGAAGGCGATAGCGGCCTTGGTGCAATTCTCATTTCAAACTCCGCATATGCAGTGACGCCCGTCAACGCCGTTAACGCCCGTCACTCAACGGAAACAGACGGCCTTTCCCCGTACGTCTACCGTACGTCAGGAGACTTGCGACAGGCCCAGACGGTACGGTGACGGTGCCCGTCTGACGGACCCGTCTATCCGTCTAAGACGGACACGGTGAGCAGCCCTAGTGAAGGTGACGCGTTCGTGATTGACATGTCACACCCATCACACCCGTGTCACGGGTACGGGTTTTGCTGGGGTACGAAAATGCCAACCCGTACCCGTACCTGTACCCACCCGCGACCTCAACCCGTACGGGTTTGTAAACCCGTGACATTCCCTAAGCACCTCTGCCCATTCCAATGGCTTCTGATGTGAGATGCAAATTAGGTGCAAATTAGGTATTTGCAATGCATCTGAACTTCTTTGTGAGCATTTGGGCTTATTGGAAGGGCTTTCTAAGTGTAGGTCCCAAAAAAAAATTCAACCCCCTTAACCCTATATACGGGATCCATGTTCTGCCACCCCCTTGACTGCGACAAATCGTCTTTCAGCATGCACCCTTCGCAATACTGCAATTTACTCCATGCCTCCTACCAATTTCCAGCCCATCTTCTCATTACAAACTCAAAGAGATGGAGTAAGAAAAAACCACTCCCTGCAATTGGTTCTGGAGTATTTGTTGGGGGTTTTCTTCACAGCATTCATCGCAACAATGACAAATCCATTAACTCCTTTGACATCAACATCACTAATATCGCATATATTACCAACTGCGCCGAACCACAATCAGGACCATCTCAAGCTAGCCACGACACCCGTTCCCATGCTCGATTTGACTATAAGCCCATAAAACTTCTACCTCAAAACAAAAGGTTGAATCATCCCAACCTTCCCTGAAACGAAAAATCACAGATACTGAAGAGGGTGACATTGACAAGGAAAAAGAAGAAGAGACTCAGAGTGATTTGGAAGAAGCTCCTGCAAAGCGACCTCACACCGAAAACATGTAGCAAATAGTAAATACAAATTTGTAATTGACAATTAGTAATTACTTAAGCTGTGCAAGGCGCCGAGCGCAGTGAGGCACCGCGCTAGTTACTAACGTAGCGGGAATACCTCAAGAACCAATTGCGATCATTTTATCATTTACCAGTTGAAATCTGCGCTGCCGATCATGAACGTGAGCCATTTCCTGGGTCCCATGGGGGTGAATGTGCCCTCACCGAAGAAGGCCGAGCACAACTAGAAGGCATCATCGCACACCACCAGCGGATTGTCGTCGAAATCGAAGCTGAGGCAGCTATAGCTTTGGAGGCGTTGAAAACTCTGACGAAGCAGCAAAACGAGGCACACGCATGGTTGGCTTCCTTGAGCACCACTGTCGACAAAGGTTCGCTGCCCCAAGTCATAAAACATGAAGAGGCTCTTCTTGGAGATATTGATGAACGGATGATGAATGTAGAAGGCGAACTCCATTGTCTAGGTGGATTGGAGCACGAGGACGTCACATATCCTGGTAACAATCCACTTCCTGAACCTTCCGATGATGTCAAACATGGAATCGAGCAAAACCGACGAGAACTGCGGCGGCTTTTGGATGATTATCAAAATGTCTCAAAGAAGTTGGCCCTCCGGGGCCAACTCTCGCCGATACGCAAGGTTCCTCCAGAGATCATTCGTCTCATATTCCTCTTTTGGGACGCCGACAGGCCTCGCCGTCGAACAGCAACTTATGTGTCTCCGAATGTTCTTACCAGCGTTTGTATCGCCTGGAAGAACATCGCAATGGGCACACCCGAGTTATGGTCTTCGATCCATTCCTCCGCAGTAGTCACGCTGGGATCGACTACACTCTTCCCACCATACTTACCACCGAATCAGAATCTGAGGATCCAATTGATTCAGTAGTTTCGTCCATGTTTGAGGTCTTCATCCCCCATCACGCCCGATGGCAGAAAGTCCGTATACGATATGGTACGAGAAAACCGGGTTCGCTTCACTGCCCAAGGATACCTCATTCCCCTTGCTCGAAGAACTATATTTGGAGAAAAGTTACTGGTTGGAACAAGACGACGTGGATCGCATCACATCCACGATGATATCCGCACCATGGCTTCATTCCGTCAGTTGGCTGAGCCAGAAACCGTTCACGACGCTCACCTTCCCCTGGGCGCAGCTCACGCACTTTTGGCTGGGTCACATCATTTCGATGACTGAGGGTCTCCGCATCATCACATCATGCCCTCAGCTCACATCTCTAGAGCTAACGCTCATTCTTCCCGTCCAAGTAGCTATCACAAACGGCTCTGGCTCAATTGTTCATAAGAATCTACAACGCCTCCATCTAAGCACGGCAGGCGACCTCGGAATTCTCTTTGACAAGCTCACGCTACCAGCTTTGAATGATCTCTCGCTCTCTGAGGTCCACGGGTCCAGTACAAAGATGGAGAGCCAGTACCGACATCCTTCACCCACCGGAGCGAACCTATACACATCCCTATTCTTCGTAATCGAGACATCTAGAACCGTCGCAACACTACAGCCCTCACCAATCACAGGAAGCGACTTGTGAAAGACGTTGTAGGCATCGTAATTGACCTGTTCATTGTCAAGCATGACCATCGCAACATCGTTATCGTCTGGAGCGACGTCAACGTGGACCGAGGAGCTCGGTGATGTTTCGAGGTACATGGTCTAGTGGTTGGTGGGTTGTTGCCCGTCGCTACCCGAGTTGTCCTCGTTTGGGTGGGCAATGAAGTGGATGTGGGAGATGGGGAGGGGGAGGCTGTTTCTGAGGAAATGGCTGATTCCCTAGTGATCGTTTATGGTGTTGAATATGTGGTTTCGGACTTTTTCTTCGACCGAATTCGATGTTGGAGTGTTGGGAGGCATGGTATGCTAGTAGTCCTGTAGCCGGTTGTACGTCTTCATCGTCGTAATGAGTGCTTTAATCCTGGCGGGTGAACCTCCACCCAGAAACCTATATATCATTGAGTCAAGAATTTCATTGAAAAGGCATCTAAACCCACGAACAGTCCCACAAAACGACAACCACCAAGTCAATCAGAAGACATCTGGGCTCACATAAACCCTCCAAACGTTTCTCCCCTTCGGACGGTGTACATCCTCAATCTCAGAGTTCTTCCCGTCTTCAGTGACAAACTTCGATCTTTGTAACTTTTCGTCAGACAATGTCGAAATAAGGATACAGCAAAGGCTAGAAAGGAACCCACCAGACATTACACCACTTTTCGGGCACAACCAACAAGATGCCGCGCTCATAGCTGCATTTCGTGACCTAGTAGGTAGAGCGTTCGCGACCCCTTCAATTATGCACGTGTTGACGACCGCTGTTTGAGTTCTCCGAAATGGGTTGGGGACAATGCATAATGCCTGGCATAAAGCCAGCCCTTCCTAGCATGAGCATGAACCAATTCCTGGGTCCTATGGTGGCAAATGGCGCTCTCACTAGAAAATGACCAAACACGACAGGAAGGCATCATCGCACACCACCCGCAAATCGTCGTCGAAATTGAAGCTGAGGGACTATAGCCCTGGAGGCGTTAAAACCTACGACGAAGCAGCGAATCATCCTCCAGATCAAGCCCAACGACTGCTGACCTCCTGCAAGCTCGTTTCGCTGGTTTCTCTCACCTCCATTTCGCATTGGCGATCCAACAAGTATTCTTCGAGCCCACACGGACCTTCTCTGGTGGGCATTGCTGATCCTGCGGTCGAGCAACTTGCGCCTTCCATCTCCTATGACGACGATTTCGCGGACAGTGGGCGCAGGTACCCAGGCTGATCACATCACGAGGAAGCCCTACGATGTTATCGAACAGGACGACGATGGGAGGCTCACAGCTGCGCGGCACTCTTCAAGCTGGGGCTGGGGCGACCATTCCGTCGAGTTTTGCAGAGGTCATCAACGTTACTTCTGTTGATCAGGATTTGAACAAGCATGAGATGAACGTTGGGGCTGGAGGAATTCTGCAAGAGCGGCCCTTCCTGCCAAGGGCCTCGTCGAGTACGGCTGGAGACTTTTCTGAGGCTGTTTGCGTCGACTTCAGCTGTTCCTTCTGTGGATCCTGCTGATGAGCAAGGTGTTGAGGCTATATGTGGCCCGCGCTGTTTTCATGAGGATTCTTCGACTATTGGAAGTGGGTTTAAGAAAGAAAAGGAAGACGACGATTGGGGGGGTCGTCGATGGCGGACTGGGAGCGACCTTGACGAAGGTGACGAGCAGACGAGGGGCTACGCAGCATCCAAACAGGGTCCAGTGTGTTGGAGGTGAGAATGGTGGAACGGAAACAGTGTTTTCCGTCTTCTCTTTCTATTTTGGATTTCGTAGTCTCATGTTCTTGCGGTTGAGAAGCCCTGTTGGAGAATAATACATGTACGTCCTTGAACTCTCTTCGTTCCGAAGATGTGGGTACCAGCCTTGGCATACCGTACACAGTTGGTTGCAAGAGAAAACGCTTCTCCCTGGACGGAACGGACGGCTAAAATACGAGGTCGATCGCTGTCCCCGTACGATTCGTTCGTTTTTGGCTTTTCCAGAGTGATTCAAATGAAGAAAGAGTAAGGGGAAGAGGAAGGTACGCAGTCGACGACTCGACGACTCGACGAAGGTAAAGCACACCGAAGCCACTCGAAAGCCAGGAATGGGCAGCAATGCAGGTTGAGTTTACCAGTGAAATTCGACATTGATGCCCAACCGCGCCGTTTGACTAATTTCTTGTCGCCATAGCCATCATGTCGGAATTCAAAGGACCAGCTTGTTAAGCTCCCAGGAGCGACGGAGGAAAAGGGGGTAAAAGACGCAGCGAAGCCCAATCAAGACCTGGGGCTCGCGCAGCTTCAATACCTGATGGCAGGCCTTGGAACGAGTGTCCGACGCTGGTATCGGCGAGTTCCAGTATGCGAAGTGGGTCGTTGCGGTACCTCATTATGCAGATCAAGATGGTAGCGCAGCTGGTGTCGCTATCGATGTTATCGGGGGCAAGGTCGCGTTATGGAGTCCCAATATCGAACATCCATCAGAGCCATCATTGTCGTTCTTGGCCCAAAGCACGCCATCCGAGGTGGATTCGTTGGAAGTTAGCCAGCGTAAGCTGTTGAAAGCCACCCTAATCCAGCTCGGAATACAGATTCGTGGAAGAGGAGAAAAAGCATGCATGTCCCCTCCCTTGATCGCACCTCTTCTCCAACCGCATATCGTACCTAGTGTGTAAAGTAACTCGTCGCCTGGTCCTCGGCACTCCGTGAGTCTCCGTTGCACCTTCATGCCTCGCTCTCCCAAATTTCGCGTGCGAACCCGTAAATGCAAGTGATCACCTATGCATCATCGACGCGACGCGAAGAACACAAAAAAAGCATTCATAGCTTCCGCAAATAAAGGCGAACATGCTGCCCCAGTTGGTGTTCGTCCGTCACGCCGACAGACACAGCACCCCTCCTAGACGAGAACAACAAGCCAATTCAATATCCCGTCAGGGTTGCTCATCAACAACGGGGTGAAGTACGAGGATCTCGGAATTGTGATGACGTCGAAGGAGGCGAGGGAAGGGGTATGGGGCTGAGGTGTTGACTGAGGTAGCGAATATGGCGTTTGAGGAGTATGGTGCGGAGATTGTGGAGTTGGAGATTGTATACCGGTGGACCGTTTGATTCGTTGATGAGTTTCAGAGGGTGGTTTGGTGATGGACCGCTCGGCGACAAGCTCGACGGCGTCGTTGGAGACTTTGTATAGACTCTGACTCGACGCGTTGCAGAGGGCGAATGTGGATTTGAACCAACTTTGAACAGGAAGTGTGTGGAAGCTGAACGGACGTTGCAGCATAAACTTTCGGAGCATGGGCTTGAGTTTGAGGAGACGCAGAGTCGGCTCGAGGGGGTTAGAAGTGAGCTGGCGCATACGAAGAGGGAGAAGGCCCGGGAGTTGAATGTTGAACGTTGAGGCCAAAGAATTATGTTTTTTGAGGGGGGTGATTCATTGGTGGCTCATGGGGCTTATTGCAGCGCTTGAACACGACGCAGATGAGTAGCATTGAACAAGAGATATCAAGGCTGGAACAAGAGACATCGAGGCTTAACAAGCTACTAGACCGTACTCGCTCGACGTACATCAGTTTAAACAAGCAGTACCAAGACCAATGCAGTATGTCTCCCCTCCTTCCCTCCGCCGCTCCCCCTCTTCCGTACTCACCCTCCCCTTCTCTGATAGTCACATCCGAGAAATACAGAGATGAACTCCGTCAACGTGAAGAACAAATACGCACCCTCCGCGAATCCGCCGCCTTGCAAGAAGTCAAAGCGCTCAAATACATGAAAGAGCACGAGAACTACGAAGCGAGGATCTTGCAGCTCGAAGCTGATTTATCGATCGCGCAACAGGCGCATGAGCAGTTGAATGAGCAGAAGCATGAGAATATGTTGTTGAAGGAGACGATTGATAGGATGAGGTTTGATATGGATGAGATGCGGAATGTGGTTGTAACAGGCATCGACGTCACCATCCACTGTCGTATTTCCCCCCCTTTTAACCACCAGCCGCGATAAGCTACGTTCATTTACATAACAATTGAATTCTACGCTGCCGAGCATGAATGTGAACCACTTCCTTGGTCCCATGGGGGTGAATGATACCCTCACCGAAGAAGGCCGAGCACAACTAGAAGGCATCATCGCACACCACGGGCGAAATTGAAGCTGAGGCAGCCATAGCTCCGGAGGCATTGAAGACTCTGACGAAGCAGCGAAACGAGGCACACACATGGTTGGCTTCCTTGAGCACCACTGTGGACAAAGGTTCACTGCCCCGCATCATATAACGTGAAGGGACTCCTTTGAAGATATCGATGAACGAATGATGAATGTAGAATGCGAACTCCATTGTCTAGGTGGATTGGAGTGCGAGGACCCTGGTAACTATCCTCGGCCTGAACCTTCCGACTCTGACAAACGCGAAATCGAGCCAGGCCGACAAGAACTGTGGCGGCTTTCGGAGGAGCATAGAAAAATCTCAAAGCAGTTGGACCTCCGAGCGGATTCCGCGGGAGGTTGAAGAGCATTGTGGGGGGTCGTAGAGGGGGGAGTACAGATAAATTCTGAGTCGCGCCCATCAAACCACAGATGGACAACCAACGCACTCACCACTTATGAGCACATCCTCAATCATGGAATACATGCCGAGGTATTAGTGAGAGGACATGCTTCCTTGTACCCGGTGAGGCTACGGTCACTCAAACTCTGATACGCACAGCCTGCAGGTTGACGATTTTGTATGAAGAATAAGTATGTTCGCGTATGTTAGCGAGAGGGTTGGGCGGAATAGTGTGAAGTGCGGCGAGACGGGTTGTGGGAGATGGTGGGGCGGGAAGAATGAAGGAATGCAGGCAACCCGATAGAGCTCTGAGATATATAGTCGCGTCGAGGCGATTGCGGCCCGCAGCGGAGCATCGCCAATTTGTCTCTTTTGCAACCGATCCCCGCGGAGGCTTACAGAGCCGGTTTTAACTTTTCACTGGGATGCACCTCGGCCAACTCTGGTTCACAAATGCTGTTCAGCGCCTATTCAGCATGCTACAAGCTTGCATCTGCCTGTCAACAACGAGTTGAACTTTCAGTCAGTGGCCATCGTTGATCATTGGAGTTATGGCGAATGTTGAGGGGCCCTCGAGGTGAGCAAAACTCGAGGCTTGACCAAACCTTGCCTCAAGCTTCAACAGTGCGGCCAGCTCTCCATCTTTTTTCTATCAGTCTCAATCGACAAAGATATCCGGGGGAGAGTTCAACAATTCTGCAGGAGACCTCAATAAGCTCGTCTTCAATATATGTATGACCTTTCAAAAGCTACAACGATACAGCGCTGATTGAAATCTTGATTGAACAGATCAGGGAGGGAAGTTAAACCCAGGCAACGAATCGGTTAGAAGGTCCTTGTTATGGATTGGTTGAGAGTCATTGACCTAAATCATTTTCTCTCTAAGACATTGGCTGGCAGCCAATTGAACCTATTGGCATCGTCGGGCGATTCGGGAACAGGTGGGCGTTTCTACTAACACCGTACATCAGGAAAACTACACGTCCACTTATGTCACTTAGGTCACTTTGACAAGTGGCCAAGTGACGAAAGTGAACTCAAGTGGCCAAAGGAAACTCACTTGGCTAAGTAGGTTGCTGCCTTGGCCAAGTGATTCCTCTTGATGCAAGTGAAGACTCAAGTGGGTAAGTCGTATGTCAAGTTGATCTCAAAAGTGACCAAGTGACGAAATAGCAGTCTCGAACTGTTCCCAATTTCAAACAGAATGGTATATTTAGTAGGGTAAAAGAGTATATTAAATGGTACCAATGTCTACCTACAATGTAGCGGCTCAAGGAACCTCTGAAATGCGTAGAAAGCCAAACATCCCGCAACCCAACATCCCACCCTTCAGTCTCGCTCATGGAGAAACCAAAATGACCCGTTTCACTTGTTCACAGTGCCAATGCCTATCCCCTCGATGCGCGAATTGTCTTCGTGACAATTTGTTGATAGAATCGATGTAGCCCACGGTGCTGGCGCCCCAGTTGTCCTCCGAGAATTTTGCTTCTTCCTTACGATCCGGAATGCCGGCAGTAGAGACCCCCGTGATCCAGAACTTGAACGCGCGCTCAGCCTGCATGAAAATAAGATCACGTGGAAGGGAAGGGAAAAGGAGACATACCCAAATGTCGAATATGTAGGCACGGCGAAAACGGCGATGGGATTGCCGCCACCTCCATCTAATGCGAATGAGCTCGGAATCTGGGCACGGTGAAGACAGCAGTGGGAGTCTCCATATGAGCATGGCGGAAGATGGTGTAGATGTAGTCGAGGTACCTGGGTAGGGTAAAGTCATGAGGAGGGGACAGGCGGAGAAGAAGGGAACAAACCAGATTGTTTTTGGCTCGGTGGGGATCTCCATATGAGGGTGGCGGAAGGCGGTGTAGACGTAGTCGAGGAGGTGGTACCTGGGTAGGGTGAAGTTGTGAAAAGGGGACAGGCGGGGAGGGGAGAAGGGAACAGACCAGATGACCAAGGTTGTCGTATTCTCCGCTGTATCCCAACATCAACTTCCTCCCCTCTAGAAGTACAAGAAAACCATCCTGCACTAGCGAAGGTCGAGCGTGTGATGGCTAAGGTTCGTCATCGTGTTCTGTGAGACCGTCAATATGTTTTGCATTTGTCTGTAAGATAGGATATGCATGTTAGCTTGCCCTATCAAAATACAAAGCGAAGAGGAGGAAAGACGTACCCAAAACGTCCTGCTGGACAGCGGACTCAGTCCTGCACCAGCAAATGTCGAGCGCGTGATGACTACGGTTCGTTTTCCATGTCGGCGAGCGAGCGAGCAGGCACAGACTGCATTGGGATTTGGCGAGGGCAGGTTGGACACCGCTCAGTTATGATAAACGTTGAAAAGAAAAACCGATGGTGAAAATTTCAACATTGTCACATGTCGTCGGACTTCGAATGCACTCAGGAATAATTTCTAAGTAGCGTGTTTGAGCATCCCGATGGCTTTTGTGAGCGCGGGCACTTACGACTTACTGACGTGAGTGACTTGAATCCCCACTTGGACTCACTTCGAGTTTGAAAGGAAGTTGTGGCTGTAACATCAAGTGCCGAAGTGATTCAAGTGAGATCACAAGCGATGTAAGCCCAACAAGTGAAGTGTAGTTTTCCTGATGTATGGCATGGCGCCCAACTGACGAAGGGATTATTTCCCAAGGCGCGCAACCACACCATGTATAGTTAATCGTCGATGACATCAATTTCAATCACTCTAACGCTCATCACTATCTTATAGTCTGTTACTTCCGAAGCCTCTTCGACTGATGAAAGGGAGGCTCCAAACGCTCGGTATGAGCGCCATCTCGGCGTCCCGCCTCAGCCACCTTCTCGGTTGCCTCTATCTTATCGTCGGAAAGGTGTCAGTATTAGTGACGTTGGCATTATCACACGGGATGGTTACCTTGACTTTTTGTTCAACCTTTCCCTACCCCCTGGTCACGCTGGCAGCGATTCGGTGTTTTTGCCGATCCAAAAAATTTTGAGGTGGGAAGAAGACAAGCTACCATTTCACAATGTGCTCACCTTGCATTCATAGATCTACAACCAACCCAGCAAATCCAATCATGTCTTACCACCTTCCCGTTCACCAGACTGTCGCCTTGAAAAAAGAATTCAAGGTTGAGAACATTATCGTCTTCCGGTCCACGAAACTGGACTTGACTCCCAGCTTTGGTCCGGGTATTGATAACACCTCCGTCAATATCATGAGTGCCGCCGACGACTACCTTCTCCACATCAACATCAGCTTCCGTCGCGCGCAGAAAGCCATCGTCTTTAACAGCAAGCGTGCCAATCGCAGTTGGGGTCCTGAAGAGAGAGTAACACTTGAAGGGCTGTTCCTCAATGGACTCCACACTACTATCACTGTCTACGACCACGGCGATCGCTTCCAGGTCCTGATCGACTACAAGACCATTCATTACTACGTCAAGAGGTTCCATAAGAATGGTGCCGCCGTCTTGTACAAGTACAACACAAATTTCTCTGTGTTCTCCGAGACTTTGGATGTCACCATGTATGACTCCTTCGCCAACATCCGAGTCATTCCCAGCTGTGCTTAGGATGCAGTTGTGGACAGTGCAAGGACAGTGTGTATCCTCTTGAAGTTTTTGCGTCAATATTTTCTAACTAGTAGTGGTGACCATGCCGTTGACAAAGTTTAGAGCGTTCCCGGAGCTAATGTTGGACATGTATTCCTAGCTGTAGTTTGTGATGTATGTAACAATGATCAGTGTTTAGAACTGTTCTGTCCGTTGATGTCGGAAATTTCCCAGGCGCCTGATAAGGCTCCGGCCTTGTAATGTTGATCGCCGACATAATCAGGCCTTGCCAAAGTGAATCCAACCCTTGCAAGCAGCGTTGTGCGGGTCGGCGACCTGAGGTCACAGTCACCGACCGTAAATCGTGAGAGAGTCACCAAAGGTCGTCAACGGTCAAACGTTCGCAACTTTGCGCAGTGCCATGGGGTCCTACCTCTGGGCGTGTGCTATATCGCACTGCGCGGTCTTCTAATGCTGTACAGTTATTCCTACATCATATTCTGTATCTACCACTGTTCTAGATTCCTCTATATCATGTTCCGTATCTACCACAATCCATTTTGCGTGCTACCTGTGACAGTTGTTCTGTGTCACCGACCTTAAGTCACAGACTCACAGTCAACTGTAGATCGTGAGAAAGTCAAATCCACCTCGAAATCTCAGAAGTGTCTACACCTAAAATTACATTACATAATATATGAGGACACCCCTGGCACCCCGCAAAGTCGCGGTTGTGTTTGGTTGCGAAATGTCACAGTCAGTGACAGTCGGCGACTTTCAGAACAGTTGCGCAACTGGCACAACGCTGCTTGCAAGCCCTTGCCATTTCACGAGGGCATGTCAGCCACTGGGGTAGACCAGTCTACAGAGTCCACAGAGAAGGCACAGGCACCAGGGTCCAGCTCTCTCATGTTAACTAAACCCTGATTTGACACACCCCGAAATTCTCCGGTATTCTCCTGCGTTGTACGCCACGACGCCAAACGATGTTTTGGCGTCGTCGGCCCCAAACTAGTAGGGCATCTTTAAGTCAATTACAAAGCTTTCACCATTAAAAGAAATTGAGGAAACATTATATTTGAGTTCTAGCTATGAGTTACTGAAGAGTGTGTCAAATTAAAGCCACAAAGAAAAGATTTACTCGAGCTCATCGTTGGAAATGGCGAGTAGCGAACAACCATGAAGAAATCGCCCTGAGCGGACACTTAAAATGTTAAATCTATGTTATATAAGCTGATGGCTCTTGCTACACCTCGAGCTTCAAGCCAGTGTGCTCATTTTTGAATGGCCCTGTTAGGTCTGCCAGTAGCATCCTATTACGAGGATGGATGGCAAAAGGCGGACCAGGGTAAAAGTGGGCGGGTTCAGGGACGTGTCCAGATAACATGGTCAGGGATCGATGAGCTGTTTATATGAGGTTGATGGAAAGTCGGAAAAGGCCGAGTCCACCACTGTCCACCATCAGTCTACATAGAACGGTCTACCCCAGTGGATGCGAAGCTCTGCATTTCATGGCAAACCTGATGAGATGACGCCGGGAAAATCCGGGGGGCGGTTGCCTTACAAGGTGACCAGACGTCTGATGTAATGATTATTTCCATGTTACAAGCTTGATGATCTCGGGTAAGGTGTGATAAGGCAAATCGGGTCTGATAAGATTAGTCCAGCCTCGTAACATAGGCTCCAATTGCCTCTATGGACAGGTCAAGGCTATGAACCAATTATTGATTTTTTGTGTGTCTTATCAGGTTACCTGTATCATTTTGATCATTTTCACCTTAAAATGATACCACATTCCATGCAGAGAGTAAAGATAATGCTGTTGTAAGGTAGGCTTGAAGACTAGATATATGGACGACCTTGGGAAGTTTCTTATATGCCCTTGTAGTGTAGTGGTATGTTGTGACTACAAATTTGTAGTCTTTGCTTGAGGATCGCACAAGCCCCGAGGTTTTTGGTTCAATCCTTGCTTGTTGCATTTTAATTTGCCACGTAACATTGTTAAGTCTAGACTGTGACTATTTATAATTTGGATAACCTTATCAGGCCTGATAATTTGATCTTATTAAGTTAGCCTAAAACTTAATAAAATAACTGCAACGTTGTAAGCCATTATTAGGTTAGGGGTGCCTTGGGTGCCTAATAACCCTTATTAGGCGCCAGGGAAATTTCCGACATTTTTATTTGGCCCCAGAGAAGCACGTGAGCTGTTGATTAGTCAGCTAGTAGGTAGAACTTGGGGGAGTGGAGTTGTTATGGACAAGCTGTGACCAGTGTCGAAGCAACGGTCGAGCGCACCAGTACACATGTTTAATCCCAGTTTTGGTACACATTTTTTATCCCAGTTTCATTACACATTTTTTATCCCAGTTTCAGTACACATTTTTTATCCCAGTTCATGTTGAGTTAGAATGATGTCCAATGCCATGGCTACACACATTTGAATGCTATGCAAAGAACCTGAAGAGCTTATAAAAGTGAAACAGGGATGTGCTGTTACCCAACAGCACCTGTTGTTCTTTGCTTCACCAAGCAGCTCTTCCAACCCAAGTCTTTGTTGCCACTCGCCTTCGGCTCGTGGCTCCTCCTCCCCCTGGTACACATGTTTAATCCCAGTTTTGGTACACATTTTTTATCCCAGTTCATGTTTAATCCCACTTCTGGTACATATAATTAATCCCACTTTTGGTACACATAGTTAGACTTAAACCTGAACTTATACTACAGCACTCACTTTGCTCAGTCATACCTTGCCACCCCCCAGCACATGTGTTTGTTTCCAGTTCTGGTACACATCTTTAATCCCTGTTTTGATACTTACTCTTTATTTCACTTCATTTGAATTTTCAAAGATACACTTTAACCTGCAGTGGTACTCATTGTGCTTGGTCAGCTTGCCAGAGGCAAGCCCTTGGACTATCTGATACAAATTTAACAGTTGTGGTGTATATGTTGCTCAAAGTTACACTTTCTGCACCTATGGTGTGGACCCCCAGTACACATGTTTAATTCCAGTTTTGGTACACATCTTTTATCCCAGTTCCAGTGCATATGTTTAATCCCACTTCTGGTATTCAATCTCCATTCTGATACACATTCTTTATCCCAGATCTGGTGTATACCTATCATCTGAATCATCAATGTTAGGCTTAGAGCTGGACACAGCACTCACTTCACTTGGCCATGCCTTCCAGAGGCAAGCTGTCCCCCCAGTACATATGTTTATTCCAGTTCCTGTGCACATTTTCAATCTCTGTTTTGATACTTACATCTTATTAAATTTAAATTTTTTAAATTATGCTCTGACCTGCACCTATGGTTTGGCACTCACTGCACTTGGCCAGCCTGCCAAAGGGAAGACCCTTGGGCTATCTCATAAAAATCTGATAACTGTGGTGTACATGTTTCTCAAAGTTACACTAATCCCTGTTTTGGTACTTAGACTTTATTTAACTTTTCAAAAATACACTGCAGCAGCACTGGCTGCACTTGGCCAGCATGTCAGGGCAAGCCCCCTGGACCTCCCAGTTGATATGTTCAATCCCAGTTTTGACACACACATTTTATCTTAATCATCAAAGTTAAACTGCCCTCATTCAAATTTCATTCTAATCCAAATCATCAAAGTTACATTTAGATCCACACCTATATAGTCCTACATTTTTACTGTAACTGCAGTCAGCAGTACAAAGCTGGCCATATTTTTTGATTTTTCAACTCTTGGCTATGGCTTACACAGTACCATACCATGCACCATAAATTACAATTCAGTAGGCCACTCATGAAAATCTGTTGAGCAGCTAAAATCCACCTGAAAATTAATCTGCACAGATCTCAAAAATAAGAAAAATATACCATGACAGTGGGTGGAGGGGAGTGGAGGATGAAAAATAGTACAGAAAAAGCAAAATTGAGGTTGGGCTATATTTTTTGGTCTTTCAACCCTTGGCTATGGCTTACACAGTACCATATCATGCACCCAGTAGATCAATGATGAAAATCTATTGAGCAACTGAAATCCACCTGAAATTTAATCTGCATAGATCTCAAAGTAGGAGAAAAATACACTGACAATGGATATAGGGAAGTGAGGGGTAAAAAATAGTACAGAAAAAGCGAAATTGAGGCTGCTCAGAGAGGTGTGACCACAGAACCACTCACAAAAAAATAATGCAGCACTATACAAAATTTTACCATTACAGAATGTGGTTGGAAGCTAGCAACACAATGTTTTGGGTTCTGTAGTTGTGGTCACAGCGTGTGACATTCCCGGGAAACGCCGCTGACGCGGCTCAGTAAAAGACAAAGAGGCTGCTTACATGATCTATTACGTAATAACTGTCAACTAGAGGCTGACACTTAGCAGCGGCAGCAGGCACCTTGCTTGCTGACAAATACACTGCTTTGCACCAATACGATGCGACTTTTTTTTCGTAACAAAGGAAACAGTGTTCAAGAGCTATAGTGCTACATAGTTATGTATATAAACATTAGAGCTGGCACTAAGAAAGAGACGACAATATCATGTTTTGAAAAGACCAATTGTTTGCACTGGTTTGCTCGCTCGCGTGCGCCATATGCATCCATAGAAAGTTTGTACATGCTTGCCCGCTCGCGTGCGCGATATGCAAGAAAAGAGCCCCATGGCCCCTGGAAAGTTTGTTTGTTCATGCTTGCTCGCTCGCGTGCGCGATATGCAAGAAAAGACCCCCATGGCCGCTGGGTAGTTTGTTTGTACCTGTTTGGTATTTATGACCCTGGGAGACCTTGACAAGCAAGGTGATTAGATTTCTCCCTCGTTTTATTTCATTTACCAATTGAAAGCTGCGCTGCCGAGCATGAACGTGAACCATTTCCTGGGTCCCATGGGGGTGAATGGTGCTCTCACCGAAGAAGGCCGAGCACAACTAGAAGGCATCATCGCACACCACCAGCAGATTGTCGTCGAAATTGAAGCTGAGGCAGCCATAGCTCTGGAGGCGTTGAAAACTCTGACGAAGCAGCGAAACGAGGCACACGCGTGGTTGGCTTCCTTGAGCACCACTGTGGACAAAGGTTCGCTGCCCCAAGTCATAAAACATGAAGAGGCTCTCCTTGAAGATATTGACGAACGAATGGTGCATGTAGAAGGCGAACTCTATTTCCTAGGTGGATTGGAGTGCCAGGACGTCACATATCCTGGTAACTATGAACCTTCCGACGATGACAAACGTGAAATCGAGCAAAACCGACGAGAACTGCGGCGGCTTTCGGATGATTATAAAAACGTCTCAAAGCAGTTGGATCTCCACCGGGACCAACTCTCGCCGATACGCAAGGTTCCTCCACAGATCATTCGCCTCATATTCCTCTTCTGGGATGTCGACAGACCTCGCCGTCGAACAGCAACCTATGTGTCTCCGAATGTTCTTACCAGTGTTTGTATAGCCTGGAAGAACATCGCACTGGGCACACCCGAGTTATGGTCTTCGATTTCAGTCGAGATTCAAAGGGAGTGTGTTATCCTGACAAAAGAGTCGTCGAAGCATGGTTGGAGCACTCTGGTTCCTGTCCTCTTTCAATCTCCATCGAAGAACGAGATCCATTCCTCCGCAGCAGTCGCGCTGGGTTTGACTACACTCTTCCCACCGCACCTACCGCCGAACCAGAATCCGAGGATCCCACCGATTCAGTAGTTTTGTCCATGTTCGAGGTCTTCATCCCCCATCACTCCCGATGGCAGAAAGTCCGTATAAGATACAAAGACGCATGGTCCGAGAAAACCGGGTTCGCTTCACTGCCCAAGGACACCTCTTTTCCCTTGCTCGAAGAACTATACTTGGAGAAAAGTTACTGGCTGGAACAAGACGACGTGGATCGCATCACATCAACGATGCTCTCCGCACCACGACTTCATTCCGTCAGTTGGCTGAGCCAGAAGCCATTCACGATGCTCACCTTTCCCTGGGCACAGCTCACGCACTTCTGGCTGGGCCACATCATATCGATGACTGAGGGTCTCCGCATCATCACATCCTGCCCTCAGCTCACATCTTTAGAGCTGACACTCATTCTTCCTGTCCAAGTTACATTCACAAACGGCTCTGACCCAATTGTTCACAACAATCTGCAACGTCTCCATCTAAGCACAGCAGGCGACCTCGGAATCCTCTTTGACAAGCTCACGCTACCAGCTCTGAATGATCTCTCGCTCTCTGAGGTCCACGGGTCCTTTCCCAACATTACCCCCGTACACATCATTCACTGGCCACAATCCCAGTTCCTTGCATTCCTCCTTCGTTCTGTGTGCACCGTCAAACACTTTATCATACAAGAATGCGATATCTCCGCGGAGGAGATGCTGGAGTGCCTTGCACATCCACAAATATCAACATGGTTGGATTCGCTGTCTATCACGGAAGATCATCAAAAGCATCTATGCGTGACGGAGGAGGCGTTGAGGCGGTTGACGTATACCACCTCTGCAGAAAGGGTTCTGCATAGTGGGGACGATTCGCCGGCGGAGGAGACCGTTACTGAGACGCTCTGTCCGAATCTCAGCACCATCAAGCTGTGGGGATGCATTTCTGCCCAGGACGGGAGAGTGGCGGATATGGTTGAGTCGAGGTGGTTATCGGCCGAGGATTGCCCTGTCAAGCAATTGAAGATGGCGGTCATTGGGTTTTTCGCTAACGCATGTCATACGGAGGATTGCGCTCGGTTGCAGGCGTTGAATCGGAAGAGGTTTGGGATCACGTATCTTCGACTTTGATATGATATGAGGGTGCGTCTAATTTGATTTCTGTCATATGCATATGCGCACACGTTCGAAAGTTAGGTTCCTCGTTGCGAGCTTTTGAAGTACATTCATCACCGGAAAAAAACTACTAGAAAGAACCCCGTGCAATTTCTCGGGCGAACGAGCCAGTGCCAGGAGGAAAACACCAATACATCCCAAGCCAATCAATGGCATCTTGAACGTCTCCCTGATCCACCAATCCAGCATCCACCAGATCCAGTACAACGATGGAGAGCCAGTAGCGACATCCTTCACCCACCGGAGCGAACCTATACACATCCCTTTTCTTCGTAATCAAGACATCCAGAACCGTCGCCACACTACAGTCCTCACCAGTCACAGGAAGCGACTTGTGAAAGACATTGTAGGCGTCAAAATTGACCTGTTCCGTGTCAAGCATGACCATCGCGACATCGGTATCGTCCGGAGCGACGTCAACGTGGACTGAAGAAGTTGGTGATGTCTCGAGGTACATGGTCCAGTGATTGGTGGGTTGTTGCCCGTCGCTACCCAAGTTGTCCTCGTTTGGGTGGGCGATGAAGTGGATGTGGGAGATGGGGAGGGGGAGGTTGGTTTTGGAGAGTTGGCTGATTCCCCAGAGGTCGTTTACGGTGTTGAATATGTGGTTTTGGACTTTTTCTTCGACCGAATTCGATGTTGGAGTGTTGGGAGGCATGGTATGCTAGTAGTCCTGTAGCCCGTTGTACATCTTCATCGTCGTAATGAGTGCTTTAATCCTGGCGCGTGAGCCTCCACCCAGAAACCTATAATTATAAATTATTGAGTCAAGAATTTCATTGAAAAGGCATCTGAACCCACATACAGTCCCATGAAACGACAACCACCAGGTCAATCAGAAGATATCTGGGCTCACATAAACCCTCCGAACGTTTCTCCCCTTCGGACGGTGTATATCCTCAATCTCAGAGTTCTTCCCGTCTTGAGTGGCAAACTTCTATCGTTGTAACTTTTCGTCAGACAATGTCGAAATATGGATACAGCAAAGGCTAGAAAAGAACCCACCAGACATTACACCACTTTTAGGGCACAACCAACAAGATGCAGCGCTCATAGCTGCGTTTCGTGACCTAGGTAGAGCGTTCGCGACCCCTTCAGCTATGCACGTGTTGACGACCGCTGTTTGAGTTCTCCGAAATGGGTTGCATAATGCCTGGAATAAAGCCGGCCCTTCTTAGCATGAGCATGAACCATTTCCTGGGCCCTATGGGGGCGAATGGCGCGCTCACTAGAAAATGACCAAACACGACAGGAAGGCATCGTCGGACACCACCAGCAAATCGTCATCAAAATTGAAGCTGAGGGACTATAGCCCTGGAGGCGTTAAAAACTACGACGAAGCAGCGTATCATCCCCCAGATCAAGCCCAACGATTGCTGAACTCCTGCAAGCTCGTTTCGCTGGTTCTCTCACCCCATTCCACATTGGCGGTCCAACCAGTATTCTTCAAGCCCACATAGACCTTCTCTGGTGGGCATTGCCCATCCTTCGTCGAGCAACTTCCGCCTTCCAGCTCTTATGACGACGAATTCGGGGACAGTCAGCGCAGGTACCCAGACTGATCACGTCACGAGGAAGCCCTGAACAGGACAGCCATTGACGACGATGGGAGGCTCACAGCTGCGCGGCGCGCTTCCAGCTGGGACCAGGGCGACCATTCCGTCGAGTATGCAGAGGTCATCAACGTTACTTCTGTTGATCAGGATTTGAAACGAGCATGAGATGGACGTTCGGGCTGGAGGAATCCTGCAAAGGCCTCGTCGAGGACGGCTGGAGACTTTTCTGAGGCTATTGCGTTGACTTCGACTGTTCCTTCTGTGGATCCTGCTGGTGAGCAAGGTGTCGAGGCTATATGTGGCCCACCCCATTTTCATGAGGACTCTTTCGACTATTGGAAGTGGGTTCGAGAAAGAAAAGGAAGACGACGATTGGGGGTCGTCCAAGGCGGACTGGAAGCGACCTTGACGAAGGTGACGAGCAGACGACGGGCTACGCAGCATCCAAACAGGATCCAGTGTGTTGGAGGTGAGAATGGTGGAGCGTAGTCAGTGTTTTCCGTCTTCTCTTTCCATTTTGGGTTTCGTAGTCTCATGTTCTTGCGGTTGAGAAGCCCTGTTGGAGAATAATACATGTTCGTCCTTGACCTCTCTTCGTTCCGAAAATGTGGGTACCAGCCTCGACATACCGTACACAGTTGGTTGCAGGAGGAAACGCCTCTCCGGCTAACATACGAGGTCGATCGCTGTCCACGTACAAACCGTTCGTTTTTGGCTTTTCCAGAGTGATGCAGATGAAGAAAGAGTAAGGGGAAGAGGAAGGTAGTCGACGACTCGACGAAGGTGAAGCACCCCGAAGCCACTCGAATGCAGTGAAATTCGGCATTGACGCCCAACCGCGCCGTTTGACTAATTTCTTGTCTCCATAGCCATCATGTCGGAATTCAAAGGACCAGCTTGTTAAGGTCCCTGGAGCGACGGAGGATAAAAGACACAGCGAAGCCCATTCAAGACACTGGGGGCTCGCACAGCTTCAATACCTGATGGGCAGCCCTTGGAACGAGTGTCCGACGCTGGTATCAGCGAGTTCCAGGATGCGAAGTGGGTTGTTGCGTATTATGCAGATCAAAATGGTATTGCAGCTGGTGTCGCTATCGACGTTAGCGGGGGCATGGTCGCGTTATGGAGTCCCAATATCGAATATCCATTAAAGCCATCATTGTCGTTCTTGGCCCAAAGCACGCCATCCGAGGTGGATTTGCCGCTGGAAGTAAGCCAGCGTAAGCTGTTGGCTCCCAGTCCAGCTCGGAATACAGATCCCTGGAAGAGCATGCTCGTCCCCTTCCCCGATGCCTCACCTCCTTTCCAACAAGTCCGCATATCGGACCTGGTGTATAAAGTAATTCGTCGTCTGGTCCTCCGCACTCCATGAGTTTCCGATGCACCTTTATGCGTCGCTCTCTGTTCGAATCCCCAAATTTCGCGTACGAGCCCGTAAAGGCAAGTGATCACCTACGCATCATCAACGGATGCGAAGAACCCAGAAAAGCATTCATAGCTTTCGCAAATAAAGGCGAACATGCTGCCCCAGTTGGCGTTCGTCACGCCGACAGACCCCACAGCGCCCCTCCGAGACGAGAACAACAAGCCACTTCAATATCCCGTCATAGTTATGGGTGGCGTAACGGGTTGCTCATCAACAACGGGGTGAAGTACGTGGATCTCGGAATTGTGATGACGTTGGAGGAGGCGAGGGAAGGGGTATGGGGCTGAGGTGATGACTGAGGTAGCGAATATGGCGTTTGGGGAGTATAGTGCGGAGATTGTGGAGTTGGAGGTTACACCGGTGGACCGTTTGATTCGTTGATGAGGAGGAGTTTTGGAGAGTGGTTTGGTGATGGACTGCTCGGCGACGAGCTCGACGGCGTCGTTGGAGACTTTGGATAGACTCGACGCGTTGCAAAGGGCGAATGTGGATTTGAACCAAATTTGAATAGGAAGTGTGTGGAAGCTGAACGGACGTTGCAGCATAAACTTTCGGAGCATGGGCTTGAGCTTGAGGAGACGCAGAGTCGGCTTGAGGAGGTGAGCATACGAAGAGGGAGAAGGAGTTGAGGTCAAAGAAATATGTTTTTTTTTTCCTTCTTTTTTGAGTGATCTCCGCCATGCATCATGCATCATCATGGCCAACTCATGTTCATGAATGCTGTTCAGCGCCTATCTCATGCTCATAGATGCTGTTCACTGGCAGCGCCTATCCATGACTTAAGTTCTTATCCGCCTATCAACAACGAGTTGAAATTTCGGTCAGTGGGCATTGTTGATCATTGGAGTTATGGCGAATGTTAGCGGGTCCTCGAGGTGAGCAAAACTTGACGCTTGACTAAACGCTCTAGTAACAGCGTGGCCAGCTCGCCATCTTTTTTCTGTCAGTCTCAATCGACAACGATAGCCGGGGGAGAGTTCAACAATTCTGCAGGAGACCATAATGGACTCGTCGTCAATATATGTATGACCTTCCAAGCACTACAACGATGCAGCGCTGATTGAAATCTTAATTTGACAGATCAAGGAGGGCAGATAAACCCAGGCAACGAATTGGTCAGTAGAAGGTCCTTGTCATGGGAGACATTGACCTAAATGATTTTCTCTCCAAGCCATTGGCCGGCGGCAGCCAATTGGACCTATTGGTAACGTCGGGCAATTCGGGAACAGGTGGGTGTTTCTAACACCGTATGACAAGGTGCCCAACTGACGAAGAGATTATTCCCAAAGGCGCGCAACCACACCATGTATAGCTAATCGTCGATGACAGCAATTTCGACCACTCTAACACTCATTGCTATCTTATAGTCTGTTACTCCCGAAGCCCCTTCGACTGATGAAAGAGAGGCTCCAAACGCTCGGTATGAGCGCCATCTACTGGTCGAACATCACGGCTTCCCGCTCTGGGCACCTCAGCCGCATTCTCGGTTACCTCTATCTTATCGTCGGAAAGGTGTCAGTATTGGCGACGTTGGCGTTATCACAAAGGATGGTTACTTTGATTTTTTGTTCAACATTTGCCTACCCCGTGGTCACGCCAGCAATCCGACTTTTCTGCCGACCAACTTCTCGCCAGTTTATCTGTTACCTACCGATGTCTCGGAGTTGCGCCAACACGATTTGGGAAGCTGCCTTTTAACTTCCACAACCGAAAAATTGAGGTAGGTCTACGGGAGTAATGCTTCCCGACAATTAATTCTGATGTGGCTTTTAGAGGCTTGAGCTTCAGGTGCAACGGACCTGAAGGGTCCATCCTGGTAATGCCCAACGGGGCATATCACGAGGATTTGCTCAATTTGCACAAATTCCAGAGGATTGCAGTAAAAAATGCTGAGAATTGGTACAAATTTACCATCGGAACTTGTGGTAGGGCAATCAAAAATGGGGAACTCCGACTTGTTACAGGCTGCGATAAGACCAACTTATGGGGGATCGCTACATATTCTGATTTTCCACCGGGGGCCATAACCCTAGCTGCCAATACAGCCCAATCACCCGTTGAGTATACATGGGATTACGAGGGACGTGTTGAAGCTAAGGCAGGGCCCAGACTTGAAGAACTTTTGGATGATGCAGGCAATCAAGAATATCCTCGGGATACCCGAAATCAGTGCACGTTCCTTCGTTCGTTTACCGTATCATTGCCCGATGATGTGTGGGAGAGCATGGTATCAACTCTTGTTCCAGATTCATCAGACAACCACATCCTGAATTTTCGTCAACCTCGGAGTTATTTTGATTCCATCATATCGATGTTGTTAGGCCTTGGTGAGTTACTTTGAGCAAGCCATTGATAAGACTGGGATGATTGATTTGTAGAAAATCGAGAAGGGTCTGCCAACGTCGCGAATGATAGTTTAGGTGGAGAAAAGTTAACGGTGGGCGCCCTTCTTTGTTGTTCATTTCCACCCCCCAATAAGGCATTTCAGATGCATCCGGCAACGCTCATCAATAAAATGCTTTTGAGGCAAGTGAGTGAATGGCGCAATGCTGCTCGCGTTTTTCACGTTCATCTCGGCCCAGTTTCCCAGCGCGAAGGTAGCCATCAGCCACGATAATGACTGGTGTGCTGTCATCAGAGAGGTTGGCTTCCAGCTGAGTTGGCAAACTTAAGTTAAGTCTGAGGCACACGTAGGACGAAATCGCAATGCCAGACGCCTTTGAACTCCTTGGTCGCATACGACAAACGTTTCTGTTTCAATTCGATGACGAAGGTACGCTTTTTGAAGTTCACGTGAAATTTAATTTGCTTAGACATTTTACTATACAGGAACAGTCTACCTCTCCCAGCATGCTCCTGAAGCAAATCCAAAACAGCAGTTCTCTTCTCCAGATACTACTCCGAGATATCCTGGATCCGCTCAAGGGACCTTCCCCGATGCCAGTGATACTGGGCGTGCACGAAGAGCACCAAGACCCCGAGCCCGAGAGAACCGAATAGGAGAACCAAGTGATAACGATGCAGACGTGCAGGATGTAGATCGAGGCAAAAAACCAGAGACAAACGTTGTCAACCCTTATCTGCTAGATCGAGGCACACAACCTCAGCCTTCAAGCAGGGTGTTTAATCAGCAGGGCAACGTGCAGGGTGGAGAGACAAACGTCTTCGACCCTTATCTGCTAGTTCGGGGCAAGGGCTCTTCAAGCAGGGTGTTTAATCAGGAGGGCATCGATTCACCTTCACCTGATGTTTTATCAGGTAAGGAGCGTCTACCTTTTTTTGCCTCATCTTTGAACCTCCTACCTTCATTCATCAGATCCAGTTCGAACTTTAAATGATTTATGTCAACATTCGGGGTTGTATCCTCCTCATTATGAGGTGGCACGATCTGGTCCCGCACACGCCGAGGACTGGACTGTTGTAGTAACAGGTACGTCTTATTTTGCTTTTTTTTATTTATCGGACTGATAAATGACGCCTTATAGTCAACGACATAGAGTACGGTCGCGGGACTGCCTCAAGCAAGAATAACGCCAAACGGGCCGCCGCCGAAATAGCTTTAGTGCAGTTTGCATTAGACCCGCCACCATAGTCCCCGACGACAATGGATTCTCTCAAAATGTAAGATCTGTTACTCGAAGCTCTTTTTTTGTCCATGTTGTACATCACGTATCTTTGGGACTGCAAAGTAATATTTTTATTCAGGCTAACTCCGTATTACATCGCCAGTGCGAAATGGGGGAACCGATGGGGTGGGCCTCCGGGGGATTTCGTGGACGAGTGGGTGGCATACCGTGACCGTATTTTTTTTCGTCTTCTGCAGAAAACTGTGAATATGACCTTGGATGGTGGGCTGTCTCCATGCTACTAAGACAATTGGCTCGAAATGCAGGGGTATTCGGCGCCCACTTCAAAACATACTACTAAAAATCAGTCACTATATATTGTCAGAAGGTCTAAATCTGACTCTGTTTCAGTTCAACCAATTCGGAAAAACGGCTGGGCTTTGTAAGTCAGCCAGACCACGAACATCTGAATGGAATCCTCAACTGCTCGAGTTACCCCGGGCCCTTACGCTGCCACACTGTACATTCCCGATGCAATTTTTTGATGTTCATGGAGATGGAGCTGTCCCCTGGACATGGGAAATTCATGGCTACAACACAGACAGCAATGCCGGTATTTCGCGTTGAGACCAATCAGGTGGCCCAGTAATAGTAAGTTTGTTTTGTTGCCTCCGAACTTGAACTTGACAATTCTTTATTGGTTCTTTGAGTCAAACTGGCTGGAGAAATTATAAATGAACCGCAAAGACTGTGCAGAGGGTCATACACAAGGGGGTTTCAGGATTTTAAACCCAAAAGTGAGGTCGAATTTTCCAAAGAATCTCGGATTTGGAATTTCCGCGTGTCCGGCGTCCGGCAAATGTATTTGTCAGCCATGCGGCAAATTCCGATCTTGACTTCAACCGCAAGTTCCTCTGCTGCCCATTCGTCAAGAACTCTCTACATGGCGTGAATGAACGCGACTCTAACGTTGACATTGGCCTGATGGACAACCGCGACACTGACACTTGGTAAGTTTACGGCTATAGTTATAGTGAGACTGAACAGGGAAAAAGATCTACAACTACACTGGTAGCTGTACAACTGCCTGACGACCACGACAAGGGAAAATGATTCGTGACGATGCAGACCACACTGTAGCGCTAACGACAACGGGACGAGGGAACCACTTCGATATTGAGGAAGTCTGCAACATCGACGAGGACGCCAACCACGACATCTCCAATGTATTCTACGCTGCACAGTTACACAAACCAGACGAAGGCCGCCCTCCGCCTTTGCGGTTAATACCAAAGCGCAAAAGCCAAACACCGCCGCTGTGAGCGCGTGTCTGGCCGTCGACACCATCTCTCGCTTTCACACCGATTGGACGATACCCTTCACACCTTTCGGAATAGCCCTGTGAGTTTTATTTGAATCGCAGCACGATACATTTTGATACTATGTAGATACGATATCTTATAGCCCATCCTTCGGATCTTCCACATACAAGTCCCCAGAAATGGCGATGCAATCTGTGCTACACGCCCTTCCTCCTAACGCCATTCAAAGTCCCCCGAGAAGCTCACGTTGTCGAACCTGAAGACTGGTATTGGAAATCCCCGATGATGGAGACTAGTGGAGGTTGCTGGGAGGCTCGTTTGGGAGGCACGTAAGGAGCATTTGAAGGTGTGGGAGAAGGAGAATCTGGCGAGGACGTGAAGTGGGAGAAAGAGAGGAAGCGGAAACAAATGTATCACGGAGACCTCAGGCTTATAAGCACGTTTGCATACAGGTCGACAGCGGCAAAGCGACGCTAACCACCTTGGGGACTGCCAGTTGATAACCGCCGCTTCCACCTGTAGACACTCAGTCTTCTTGTATACTATACATATACATAATAGTAGTATTGAATCACTGTACATGTAAAATGACCATCTACGTGCACAGAAAGAGTGGAGATGATAGAGTTTGGCGTGCCGGATCCGCCAGTCCGCCGGACGGCCGGAATTTCCATATCCCAGATGTCCTCGAATTTTCAGATAAGAGCAAAGAACCCTAAGCGAAGTACTTGGCCCTAGATCACAATTCGGGTGTGTGATTTCGCTGGCAGATCACAATCAAATTGTGACTTGGATTAGGGTCTGGAAAACACCAGGCCAAGTCTTCGCGCTGACTTAGCATTGTACATACATGGTAAATATCAAATAATTCAATAATTGTTGGTATTCACTCCTCGTCGTCGTCGTATCATACTCGCTTATGAGCGTGCCTCATTCTGCATTCCAGACAACGACACCCCTCAGCAAGTGGACGACTTTAGCACTGATCCAGCGCTTTTCCAGGAGTCTGTACGTCAAAAATCGGCGTCGTAGCTGTACCTTCCCAAAGGGTCACCACCTGGTTCTTCGGACTTCTTCCTTCCCGCCACATCGTCCCATTGGTAAGTCCCCTCCTGTATTGTATCTCTCCTGCCTCATGACATCAAGACTAACAATAGCAGCCGAGACCCCAAGTCATGGCAGCTTGCCTCCCATACTCAGCAAGAAACTTGCCTGCCATACTCAGCAAGGGGACGGACCACCATAACACGAACAGGGCAACCACGACATGAACACAACAACCACAACATGACCACAACAACCACGACGTGACCATGACCACACGATGACCACAATGTCGGACCACCACGATGCGACCACGACGGACAACGGTGATGCGAAGACGACCACGATGGACCACCACCACCACAATGCGAAGACAACTCCGATGGACAATGAACCCATGAAGACAAACGTGACGAACAACTAACGAACGACAGATGACCACCTGTGGTGAGTGCCCAATGTCTCTACAGCCGTGAACGCTTAGCATCCTAACCCACTCAATCACACCCTCACATCACAGAGTGACCGGAAACGTCTTCCAGCAATGACAACAAATGCCATTGACCTCAGTGGGTACTAGTCGGCCTTGCCTCTCTTGTTCATATTGGCCTAGTGATGGGGTTGACATTCATACAAGTATATATGCTACTTTCCTAAAATAATCCCCATCATGTAGATATGTATGGTACTCTAAAATCAATCTTATTGTTGGGCCTTTATAGGTATACATGACTGGTGTAACAATTCTCAGTACCACGAAAAATGGTCAAAATACCTTACTGCACCACAAAAACAAACACCTGGTTTGAATGGCTGGGTGCCATGTTCTGTAAAATCAGGAGGTCGTTTCTGATGCAATTTCCGTCAAGTAGAGCCCAAGAACGTAAAAATCGAACAAGAACTTACCCGTTAGCCTCAACTTCTGGGGTAATAGCCCTCATTCATCCGCAGAATCGAACGCTGAGTTTGAACAGTTGGCCGCTATGTTTTGCGAATTTGGGAGGTCATGCCTAAAGCGATTTCCGTCAAGTAGACCCTTAGAACGTAGAAATCGAGGAAGAACATACCTGTTAGCCTCAATTTCTGCTAAGAGACCTTATTCCTTCGCAGAATTAAACGCCGAGTTTGAACGGTTAGACGCTATGTTTCACAAACTCGGGCTGTTGTTCCTGAAGAAATTTCGGTTAAGTAGATTCCAAGAACATAAAATATGGGTAAAAACTTACTTTGTTAGCTCAATTTCTGGTAATAGATCTCATTTCTCCGCAGAACCGAGCGCCGACTTTGAACGGTTAGACGCTATGTTTCGAAAACTCAGGAGGTTGTTCCTAAAGCAATTTCGGTCAAGTGAAATCCAAGAACGTAAAAATTGAGCAAGAACTTACCTGTGAGCCTCAATTTCTAGGGTAAGAGACCTTACTGCCCTGCAGAACCAAACACTGACTTTAAACGGTCAGGCACTATTGTTTTTCAAACTCGGGAGGTTGTTCCTGAAGCAATTTCGGTTAAGTAAAGCCCAAGAATGCAAAATTTGAGTAAGAACTTACCTGCAAGCCTCAATTTCTGGTGATAGCCCTCATTTCCCCGCAAAACCGAACACCAAATTTGAACGGTTGGATGCTATGTTTCGAAAACTCGGGAGGTTGTTCCTAAAGCAATTTCCAAGTGAAATCCAAGAACGTAAAAATTGAGCAAGAACTTACTTGTGAGCCTCAATTTCTAGGGTAAGAGACCTTATTGCCCTGCAGAACCAAACACCGAGTTTGAACGGTTGGGTGTCATGTTTCGCAAACTTGGGAGGTTGTTCCTGGAGCAAGGGGTATGTAGTTATTTGTTCAGAGACATGACCTTCCCGTGGGAAAGTTGGCCTAAAAAGGAAATTTTGGGGGGAGGGAGGGGCACTCAACACCGAAAGAAAATTTTGAAAGTTGTTGTCCACACCCCGACACCTCCACAAAATAAAAATAAATTGGGGGTTGGATTTTTTCGCACACTTGGATCTCCGACTTCCCACAGGGAAGGTCATGTCTCTGAACGAATAACTACATACCCCTTGTCCTGGAGCAATTTCGGTCAATTAAAGCCCAAGAACGTAAAATTTGAGTAAGAAATTACCTGCAAGCCTCAATTTCTAGTAATGGACCTCATTTCCCCGCAAAACTGAACACCGACTTTGAACGGTTGGGCTGCATGTTTCGAAAACTTGGGAGGTTGTTCCTAAAGCAATTGCGGTCAAATAAAACCCAAGAACGTAAAAATTGACCAAGAACTTACCTGTGACCTTAATTTCTGGAGTAAGAGGCCTTAATCCTCTGCAAAACCAAGCACCGACTTTGAACGGTTAGGCGCTATGTTTTGCAAACTCGGGAGGTCGTTCCTGAAGCAATTTCGGTCAAGTAGAGCCCAAGAACGTGAAATTTGAATAAGAACTTACCTGCAAGCCCCAATTTCTAGTAATAGACCTCATTTCTCCGAAAAACCGAGCGCCGACTTTGAACGGTTACGCGGTACGTTTCGCAAACTCGGGGGGTTGTTCCTAAAGCAATTTCGGTTCAGTAGAACCCAAGAATGTAAAAATCGAGCAAGAACCTACCTGTAGGCCTCAATTTCTGGCAATAGACCTTATTTTCCACAAAACCGCACGCCGACTTCGAACGGCTGGGTGCCATATTCCCAAAACTTGGGAGGTGGTTCCTGAAGCGATTTCGGTCAAATAAAGCCCGGGGGCGCAGAATACGAGCAAGAACTTACTTTTCTAGCTCAATTTCTGTTTGTGGGCATCCTTTCACCACAAAACCGAATGCCAAAATTGAATGGATCGGCGTTCCATTTCGTAAGCTCGGGAGGCGCTTCCTGTAGTAGTCACCATCAAGTAAAGCCCAAGATCATGAAATTCGAGCCAGAACTCACGGAGTAAATCCATTTCTTGTGGGTGGACTTGCCAAACCTTGATGCCGAAAATAGCTTGTGCATGTGGAGCTGAATGGAGGTGCAGTTCATGTATTTGATTTACGAGGCTTCTACCTGGTAGTCTATTTTACAAGGTAAAGGGAGAGGACAGCTATGTAAGTACGAGCGGCGGCTTGAACGGAAAGGGAATTAGCGCACGAGAAAACACTCAGGGTCCAGGACAAGTGTTGGGGAGGTGTGATTCCAGGACAAGTCAAGTCTCCCACCCGCCAAAAAGTGTGATCCAAACTGTGATTTGGCAGGTCCGTTTTGTGACTTGTCCTGGAAAAAAGTGTGATTTGGCATGGGAGGCGCTGCAAAAAGTGTGATTTGGTGTGATTTGCGGGACAAGTGTTGGTGCGGGCGAGCGTGATTTGGGTGTGATTCGAACTCCGAAATCACAACACTTGGCTTGAGAGCCTGTCAACTCCAACTAACCCAACCCATGGGAACTAATTACCATATATGGAAGGCATTATTGCATCATAGTAGTGACACGTGACACTTCAATCCGCTCTCATACACCTCTTCCAATAACGCAGCACGGCAAGCCGCATGGCCCGCTACGGTTCATTTTGGACCCCATTGTACATTACTTAAAACCATCTTCATCATTTCATTGGTTAAGCATTCCCCGACTCTTTACCATTTGCATTTTTTTGTACAGACTATGTAGATAATTTAACACCATATATTCTTGTCATTCTAGGAGTTCAATTGAGTTTGCTCAGCAGGATTACAATTAATAATCATCACATTTATAGTATTTTACTTTATCATTCATTATTGTTCGAATTATGCATTATGGCAAGCATATAGAGCGAAGGTCAAGCTACAGGTAGTCGACAGATTCAAGGGTAGCCCCAGATATCAAAGGGCTACGTGCATAGACAGCACAACACCATCAAAGGAATTCCACTGAATGACAGCAAAGCTATCACATTGGCATGCAAGCATACTCATACAACTCAGAACCTGCCACATACCACTAAAGCAATACCTCTATTGGTTCAAATGTGCGGAATCACCTCTTTGTGAGGCCTGTGAACAGGCAAATGAGACGGTTGAACATTATCTACAGGAATGCCCTGCATATGGACCTCAACACGACAAATTCCAGGCAGCAGCACACCAGGAGATGGACTCTACTGTACTAATCCAATCAATTCGTCACACCCTGTGACCTGTGACCGACATGACAAAATTTTGTTTTTGTCGCATCACCAGGGAAGGTGTGACATGCCTGAAATTTTTGTCGAGATGTAGGAGTGGCCATCTGTCTATAGATAATTTAGGACAGTTCAGAAAACTTTGCTAGAGAGACGCAGAGGGGAAAAAAATTGGTTTCTAATGAAAGAGAACCCCAATTTTGCTCCTTTTCCGACTGATTTGGTGGTTTCGTCACTGGCCCCTGTGACCTGTGACCCCTTAGAATTTCATCGATTTCGGACCCCCTGTGACGCATGACCGATGAATTGATTGGATTAGTACAGTATCATGAAAACATTATCCAACCCAAAGATGCTACCCCATCTCTTTGAGTTCATTACGAGCACAAAGTGCTTTGAAGAACAATACGGCAACCTCACATATAAAGACCCCAAAGATGACTAAAGCTCAGTTCCTACCTTCCCCCCTTTCTGCTCCCCTTTTCCTCCCCACTCACCCCTCCACCCCTCCCTTCTGCTTCCCTCCCTTTCTTTTAACTTTTTCTTTCTCTTTCTTTTCTTTCTTTTCACTCCCTCTTTTTACATTTACATTTTACTATATATATTCACACTACATCAAACCGCCCATCATATCTTACCTACATCTAAACTACATTACAGGCCACCACTGCCATACTACACATTGCACATCACATTTGCAGACCCACTCTCTTGGATTAGTAGACCCCCACTTATAGTTTGGACTCACACATAGATAGTCTATGTATGTAAATTCTGGCATAGGGCTTCGCCCCAAGGGAATAGAATGAATTGAAAAAAAATTGTTCGAATTATACATTCATCCACCTGCTAATGATATGCTGAAACTGAGAAATTGTATCCAATAATTTGAAGCACAACATTCAGCTATTAAAACTACATAGATATTTGAGATAAATCACATTCTATAACCCTACCAAATTTCAGAATGCTTGAACCACATATCGGGAAGAAAAATCAAAATTATGGGTGTATCATTGGGTAGTGTGACCATATTGCAGCAATTTCCAAAAACAGTCTCTTTTGAAAACTTCACAGCAGCACCAATACTGCTTCAATTTGCCCAAAGTCTGTGCCACAGTAGATGTGAACTTTTGGTGCACATTACAATTTATTTCACAAAAATTGATGTGGTATTGAGTGAGATATTAGTTGGTCAAAAGTGTATCAAATGATGGTGGTGTATCATTAGTGGGTGGATGACTGTAGCATCCAAACTAATATTTCCCAGCTTCAGAATATATATCTGACTTATTGCAGCTTTTTAATCGCACAGACAAATATTGATCTGTAATTGCATGTGATTGGAACAAGTCACTCAGCACTCGGGCTCTATCTGCTCTCAGTTTATAAATGAATAGAATTGGTTTGCACATGGTAACATTGTAGCACCCAAAATAATATTTTCCGGTTTCAGAATATATATCTGACTTATTGTAGCTTTTTAATTGTGCAAACAGAGATTGATCTGTAATTGCATATGATCAGAACAATCACTCAGTACTCGCATGCTATCTGCTCTCAGTTTATAAATGAATGAAATTGGTTTCCATAGGGTAACATTGTAGCACCAAAAATGATATTTTCCAGTTTCAGAATATATCTGAGTTGTCAAAGCCTTTTAATCATGCAACCACTATTGCACATGATCTGTTCACACTTGGTGTAAGTGTTCTTGTCATTGCTTGGGCTGAATGATGTCCATATTGTTGAAAGTTCGAGTCCACAATACGGCGAAGTTACTACCAGTTTACATGTCCTATGTATGTAATGAAATTGTCCTTTTGCTTGAGTTATTTAGTATATATTCTGAATTCAAATGTTGTCTGATAAAGATGTTAGGTACTTTAAAGTCAGGCATCATCCACATCTGCCATGACTTGGTCTTCATTGGCCAAGTCATCTGTATCGGCCATGCCAGACGTGGACGCCAACAAGGGGGTCATAGAGGCCTTCTCTTTCCCTTTAGTGGTTGCTCGTTGATTAGAGGTTGACGCCTTTTGTGCTGTAATTTTTTTAGTTGCCTTCTGAGCAGTGGCGTGCTTGGTAGCATTGATGCCTATGCTAATCACTTGCTCACGACATGATTTAATGTGCAGTTCCAGAGTGAGATTGCGTGTGACCATGTGAAAAAACATGATGTCTCAGTACCACGTGTTTTTTTTCCCACCCTTTGGCCCACCACAAGACCCACTACTAACGTAGCAGGAATCCTCTTCAACCTAGGTGTATCCTCTCTTGATTTGCAGGATTCACATCTAAGGATGCTAAAAGATACAACCAAAATGTGGGCCTTTCACCATTAATTTATACAGTTTATCCAGAATTTTTTGCAGCCACATTGTTCACACTTTTTCACACTCCTGGCACCTTGATCTATGCAGCCACAACAGATTTATGGTAGTTACATAGCATGTCCTGCTTCACCAAATAATCCTTTACAGCCATATCAACTCTCACTGTAACGGCTAGTGTTCGCAGGTCCAGTCTACAGGACTGAAAATATACATAGGACTGAACTGGACTGAACCACGGTCTGGTCTTTTCCAGTTGCCAGTTGCCCACATTTCTGGTCAGTCCAGTTGCCAGTTGCCATGTTTTTGTAAATATATAAAAACCGAAAAAGACCGGTTTAGACCGGTTGCAACCGGTCTTTCGTCTCATCACATATTGTACCTTACTCATGCACATTTTACTTAATTTTCGGTCCCTGAATCATCAAAAATGGTCAAGAATTGGTTGAGATATGGCCAAAAACATTTTTATACGCAATTTGAATGTATGTTCTCTCCGTTTTCACCATATCTCAGTCAAATCTTGACCGAATCGCTTCAAATCTTGGCCAGCTTACGGAAAATTAAATTATCTATCTACGCATGCTATATACGTGAGATAACATTTAATATATCTGGCACAATAAATTTTTTAACAAAAGACCGGTCGCAACCGGTCTGGACCAGTTTTTTTTGTGTTGTGGACCGATTAGGACCGGTCCAAAGCGGTCCGGTTGCGGTCCCTCAATATTTGGATCGGTCTAGACCGGTTGCGGTTGCATCGTTTTGAGGTAAAAAACTGGACTTAACTGGACCTGCGAACACTAGTAACGGCATGCTAGTATATTCTACTTCCCTTCTTGTGTAACCTAGGACCATCATATTTACCCATGTTTACTCTGCATATGTAGCTCCAGGTACATAATAATAAACTCACTTTGCAACCACATCATATATTACATGTGAATGGAGTCACCCCTTTTCTGTACAGCTAGGCAGCCTTATGCCTCCCCTCCAGGATACAAGAGTCCTGCGCCGGGTGACCGTGCCCCAGTTCCTGGGTCACAGGATAATCTCAACGTGGTGACACCTTGCGGCACCATGTTACTTTCTCTCTCTCGCGTACCCCGGATATTCTCCGCCGCTATCTCACACTCACGCCTTCGTTGAGAAGTCCTGATTCGCCCTTTGGTTTCACAATGGTGGGGGCACCGTGGACTTCATCAAGATGAAGTCCCTGAGTGCAGAAGCTCAGAGAAACTACATAAGGCAAGTCTGATCAACAGATCCTGTCAACTCATGACAGTTTCCAGACCTTCCGTTTCCCAAGCAAACCCAAAACCTAACAAAGGTGAGAAAACCGTTGACCATGCCTTGCACGATGCTCCCACTCCCTCGATAGCACGAATACCCGCTGCTTTCGAGAGCAACGGCTCCACGTCCTCCATACCCACGATAGCGCGATCACCCGCTGCTTTCGAGGGTAACACTTCGGCTACGTCAAACAATGGTTCTCAGCCTTCGATAATCCAGACGACATCGAAGAATCAATCTCTCCCAACCAACATGAGCTATGCCCAAGGCAGTTGCACAAAGAACTGCCAATGTCAGGATTTCGAAAGCCGGAACTCCCTCTCGCAAACAAGCCCTCAACGGTGCGAAGACGAGCCAATCAATGATCTATCCAGCCAAACCACCCTGGAATCCTCATTAGCGCGAAATCTTGCAGCTTTCGAGGGTGACAGTGCCTCTCGGGTGATTGACAGCTCCTCATCCTTGACTACTCTGTGTGAAGATGAGGCCATAAACGATCAGACCACCCAAGTCATTCTCATGCCCTCGATAGCGCGGATAATCGCTGCTTCTGCACTAGTCCCTACCACCTTATATGATAAACCTTAAGCAAATGCCTGCACAGTTATCTGTTTCCTGCCAGGTGTGTTATGATATGAGATACTTAGGCAAGCTCAATGAAATATGTCTCATTTCCTGCCAGAGGCATTTCATTTTTTTGTCAGGGATATTTCATTTCTTGCCTTGAGATATTCCATATTCTTAGCTGAGCTATTTCATATCCTTGCCCAGGGCTATTTCATATCCATTTCATTGCTTGCCCTGGGTTATCTCATATTCTTGCCTTGGGTTATTTCATATCTCTACCTGGGCAATGTCATATCCATTTCATTCCTTGCCTTGTGCAATTTCATATCTTTGCCTGGGCAATTTCATATCCCTGCCTGGGCAATTTCACATCCATTTCATTCCTTGCCTTGTGCAATTTCATATCTTTGCCTGGGCAATTTCATATCCCTGCCTGGGCAATTTCACATCCATTTCATTCCTTGCCTTGTGCAATTTCATATCTTTGCCTGGGCAATTTCATATCCATTTCATTCCTTGCCTTGTGCAATTTCATATCTTTGCCTGGGCAATTTCATATCTCTACCTGGGCAATTTCATATCCATTTCATTCCTTGCCTTGTGCAATTTCATATCTTTGCCTGGGCAATTTCATATCCCTGTCTAGGCTATTTCACATCCATTTCATTCCTTGCCTGGGGCAATTTCATATTCTTGCTTGGGCAATTTCATACCTACCCTACTGCATTTATTATTGCCCCCTCACTGTTTCCCACAGTCTGCTCACTGTTTTCAGGGTCCAAAAGCGCACTTCTAAATATGGAAATGTGCGCCTTTCTAAAAGAAAAATAGCAATAAAATAGAGAAAATTCATGGGATAATAGTACCAAATTTGCAAGGTTTGTATTTGTCAGGGTCCATTGGGGGATGTCATGATATTGGTCACATGACCAATTACCAAAAATGGTCATAAAACAAAAGTTGTAGCCTTACACTGTAGCTTCCTGAATCTGTTCAAATTATGTTCTGAAGTGCTCCCATTGTGGATATATGAGGTAAAGGAATCCCAAAAGTGTCATGTTTTTTTTTGTTTTTTACATTTTTCTCCATGAAAACAAAACCAAACAATATGATTTCAGTATATTTAGAAAGCTAAAAGAAAGGGCTACAGTTATTGTATCATGGGAAAAATGACCAAAAAAGGAAGGTGCATGCCCTAGAAAAGGAATTGTCAGATATAGACTACAAAAGACTACAAAAGTCAGACTTAGACTACCATGTTTACTGATAGACTACAAAAGACTACAAAAGTCGGACATAGACTACAAATTTTACTGATACACTACAAAAGACTACAAAAGTTGGAGTTGGACTACAAAGTTAAGGTTAGGGCTAAAAGGTTATCCAAAGTCAACCTAGCCCATCCATCCCATACATGGCACATATTTGATGGGAAAATGGCTGGGGAATATACAGATACATTGCAGGGACCCTATGCCATGTTTGGTTTGAGGAATCATATGCAAAAGAGAGCATGAGAGCCATTATAAAAGGATGTCCAGTCCACTTTTTTAGACCACAAAAGTTTGTAATGTCTGCTTTTGTCATTAGAAAAGTTTGTAGTATCCGCTTTTTAGACTACAAAAGTTTGTGGTTTGCGCTTTTTTATTGGAAAAGTATGTAGTGTCTGCTTTTTCATTTGAAAAAGTATGTAGTGTCCGCTTTTTTAGACTACAAAAGTTTGTAGTGTGCGCTTTTTCATTAGAAAAGTTTGTAGTTGACATGTAGGCTATGGTGTCCTTGGCCCTGTCTAGGTTATGGGGATGAGGTTGAAGGATTGACATGATCTTACATATTGCCAGTGCTGCAGAATTAGTTTTTGACATCATGCACAAGTTGTCTTTCACATTAGGAAAGGCTATTCTAAGCCTTTCATATTGATACCTACTGCCCTACCTCAAAACATAATTATAAGTTCATGTGCAATATGGCTGAAGGATTGCCATGACTTTACACATTGCTATTGCCACATTATCAAAATTTTCACATCATGCCCAAGTTAGCTGTCAAGCCACATCAGGAGGCACTGACTTGGGTCAGTAGTTACAAATACTCCTGGTATCCTGGGTAGCTGGGTACACAAGTCCCCTAGTGCATAGTTACCGTAGTCATCCTACCAATCTCAGTAGCACCAGTAGTTTCCTGAATTCGGTACATAGCTCTACATTGTGTGTGTTGCTCTGTGTCTACCAAAGCTACCAGGTGAACCAGAGCTATGTAACAAAGTCTAATCATACATTGTTAGCATTGTTTCCGATCTACAAAGGCTACTGGTTCAGGATACTCAATAAAAAGCTGGCCATTTTTTTGAACCAAAATGGCAGTAATAATTAGAAAGCATCATTATATGAGACAGGATATATACACATTCAAGCTACTAGCCTAATCATGAGCAGAAGGAAGGGTGTACCACATCTACTACCTGGTGACAAGGAGAGCAAGGGGTGGGGTAGGGGGAGGGTGAGTACTGGTGTGAGAGAGACAAGGAAAGTAAGCACTGCCTGGAGATGGGGAGAGAAAGTGGGAATGGAATGAGGTGGGGTGAGTACAACGAACGCCGATAAGAGATGAGGAAAGCTGATCAAAGAAGAGGAAAGTATGCACTGCCTCGAGATGAGGTGAGAAAGGGGGAAGGAGGGGGGGAGTACAACAAACACCGACAAGAGACAATGCCTGGAGATGAGGAGAGGAAGGGAAAGGTTAATATGGCAAAGACAGATGAGGGAGGATGAAAGTACGCACAGAGATGCTACACATGCTTGAGGGTAGGTGGTCAGCACTGCCTGGACAAGAAGGCAAAGGGGGTATGAGTACAGCGGACATGGACAAAGACAGATGAAAGCATGCACAAATTCGAAACGAGAAGAGAAAGGGGGGTGAGTGTGAGTACGGCCAATACACGCGCTGACTAGAGATGAGCAAACAAAGAGGACTGTGAGTGTGGAGAACGTGAATGAAGAAGGAAAGGACGAACTGACTTGAGATGAAGAGGACTTGGATGGAAAGACTTACAAGTTGGCAATGTGGTGGGGGAAAGGAAGGAAGGACGTGTTGAGAAATTCAAAAATCAACGTTGTCACATGGTGTTGGAGTTTGAACAGACTTCAACGAATTGTCGAAGTTGTTCAACACCAGCGCGTCAACCACTTCCTCACCTCGCGGATGGTTTCTTTCATTACGGACGTTCTCGGATGTATAGCATACACCTAGCATAACCTATTTACTTCATTCTTTGTTGTGCACCTTTATTCGGAAATTTTAGTTTCCTTCTCTCAACTACTACTGATTGTTTGGTTGAGTTGTCTAATCTACCGAAGCTACAGGTCTTTGGTGAAAGGATATTGGGGCTACTGACAGTTGCTGGACAGCTACTGGGGAAATGTACACACATAGGCCAACTACCTAGACACATTGTGGCTACTGTGTGCTATGGAGAAGAACCAAAATGTACTGGCGCAACAGATTTTAGTGAGAAACTACGTATAAATTTACTGTTTCCTGATGCAGAGGAGGCCATTCATGTTGAAAGCTACTGGCCTGTCCCAAACATAGTCAACTTTGATATCAGCTCTTTAAGTGCTATAGGATGACAGGCTGATTCATCCTTGGAGGTGTCCTCAAGTCAGGTCATGTTGTAAGTTAATCATGTATTGAGACAGAACAGTAGATATCAACATGAATGGCCTCCTCTGGCTTGACAGCTAACTTGGGCATGATGTGAAAATTTTGATAATGTGGCAATAGCAATATGTAAAGTCATGGCAATCCTTCAGCCATATTGCCACATGAACTTATAATTATGTTTTGAGGTAGGACAGTAGGTATCAATATGAAAGGCTTAGAATAACCTCTCCTAATGTGAAAGACAACTTGTGCATGATGTCAAAAACTAATTCTGCAGCACTGGCAATATGTAAGATCATGTCAATCCTTCAACCTCATCCCCATAACCTAGACAGGGCCAAGGACACCATAGCCTACATGTCAACTACAAACTTTTGTAGTCTCAAAAAGCGGACACTACAAACTTTTCTAATGACAAAAGCAGACATTACAAACTTTTGTGGTCTAAAAAAGTGGACTGGACATCCTTTTATAATGGCTCTCATGCTCTCTTTTGCATATGATTCCTCAAACCAAACATGGCATAGGGTCCCTGCAATGTATCTGTATATTCCCCAGCCATTTTCCCATCAAATATGTGCCATGTATGGGATGGATGGGCTAGGTTGACTTTGGATAACCTTTTAGCCCTAACCTTAACTTTGTAGTCCAACTCCAACTTTTGTAGTCTTTTGTAGTGTATCAGTAAAATTTGTAGTCTATGTCCGACTTTTGTAGTCTTTTGTAGTCTATCAGTAAACATGGTAGTCTAAGTCTGACTTTTGTAGTCTTTTGTAGTCTATATCTGACAATTCCTTTTCTAGGGCATGCACCTTCCTTTTTTGGTCATTTTTCCCATGATACAATAACTGTAGCCCTTTCTTTTAGCTTTCTAAATATACTGAAATCATATTGTTTGGTTTTGTTTTCATGGAGAAAAATGTAAAAAACAAAAAAAAACATGACACTTTTGGGATTCCTTTACCTCATATATCCACAATGGGAGCACTTCAGAACATAATTTGAACAGATTCAGGAAGCTACAGTGTAAGGCTACAACTTTTGTTTTATGACCATTTTTGGTAATTGGTCATGTGACCAATATCATGACATCCCCCAATGGACCCTGACAAATACAAACCTTGCAAATTTGGTACTATTATCCCATGAATTTTCTCTATTTTATTGCTATTTTTCTTTTAGAAAGGCGCACATTTCCATATTTAGAAGTGCGCTTTTGGACCCTGAAAACAGTGAGCAGACTGTGGGAAACAGTGAGGGGGCAATAATAAATGCAGTAGGGTAGGTATGAAATTGCCCAAGCAAGAATATGAAATTGCCCCAGGCAAGGAATGAAATGGATGTGAAATAGCCTAGACAGGGATATGAAATTGCCCAGGCAAAGATATGAAATTGCACAAGGCAAGGAATGAAATGGATATGAAATTGCCCAGGTAGAGATATGAAATTGCCCAGGCAAAGATATGAAATTGCACAAGGCAAGGAATGAAATGGATATGAAATTGCCCAGGCAAAGATATGAAATTGCACAAGGCAAGGAATGAAATGGATGTGAAATTGCCCAGGCAGGGATATGAAATTGCCCAGGCAAAGATATGAAATTGCACAAGGCAAGGAATGAAATGGATATGACATTGCCCAGGTAGAGATATGAAATAACCCAAGGCAAGAATATGAGATAACCCAGGGCAAGCAATGAAATGGATATGAAATAGCCCTGGGCAAGGATATGAAATAGCTCAGCTAAGAATATGGAATATCTCAAGGCAAGAAATGAAATATCCCTGACAAAAAAATGAAATGCCTCTGGCAGGAAATGAGACATATTTCATTGAGCTTGCCTAAGTATCTCATATCATAACATACCTGGCAGGAAACAGATAACTGTGCAGGCATTTGCTTAAGGTTTATCATATAAGTGGTAGGTACCCCTCGCTTCTGAGGGTAATGACTCAGCTACAACGGACATCGACTCTACTCCTTCCCCTTCCACATTAGCACATATGTCTGCTGCTCTTGAAGATAACAACTTAGCCATGATGGGCATCGACTCTATATCTTCTGTACCTACGATAGCGTGATCATCTGCTGCTTTTGAAGGTAACCACCTGGCTATGACAAACAACGGCTTCACACCATCGACAACCCTGACCATGTTGAAACGACCTCTCCCAACCAACACGAGTGATGCCCGCTGCAGTTGTGCGAGGAACTGCCCTCGCCAAGTCCTTGAAAGCCAATCCACTCTGGAGACCTTGTTAGCGCGAAATTTCGCAGCTATCGAGGGTGACTATATCACTTGGTTGATTGATGACCCCTCATCCCCGACCATTCTATATGAAGATGAGCCAACCGTCGTACCAACCCATCAGTCCACCCCAGAAACCTCTTTAGTGCGAGTCCTCGCAGCTTTCGAAGGTGGCTACATCACTCAGCTGATCGACGATTCCTCGTTCTCAACCACTCTGTATGAAGTCGAGCCAATCAATCCCATACCCTCGATAGCGCGAACAATCACTGCTTCTGAGAGCAATGATTCAGCTATGATGGACGACGCCTCTTCACTTCCCCTATCCATGTTAGCGTGTACATCTGTAGCTTTCAAAGATAACACCTTAGCCATGACAGACGTTGACCCTACACCCTCTCTACCCACATTAGCACACACATCCGCTGCTTCCAAGAGTAACCACCCAAACCCGATGGATGACCTCTTCATGCCTCTTACATCCAACATTTCGGAGGGTAATGAAGTAGCTATGAGGAACAATGACTCGGTGCCTCCCATGCTCACGACAGCATTCTTATCGACGGCCGTATCACCTGAGGAATTCCCCTCCTGTCATCGCCCTAATCACCAATCACCACCGTTTAAACCAGGTGTCTGTGAACAGACCACTTCGTTGTCCTATTCGACAAAATGGACAACCTATGCTTCCAATGACAACTGCCACAAGATTGAATTCCACAACACCAACTGTTCCACTAGTCATGAAATCGTAGCATTGATAAGATCTAGGGAAAGGGGGAAGGGAGTGTCGATGGCAGAAGGGCCTGCGCGAATACCTGCTGCTTTCGAGAGCAATGGCGCGACTGCAATGGACAATGACTCTACACTTTCCATACCCATGTTAGAGTCCCCATTCTGTCAATACCCTACCATCGACCCAGCCCGCCAATCTGCCTTCCAAACCCTGCTAGCGCAAAACATCACAGCTTTCAAGGGTGGCTTCTTCACTAGGATGACCAACGACTCCCCGTTCTCGACCACTCCATACAAAGACGAGCCAATCATCGACCTAGCCAGCCAATCTGCCATGGAAACCTTGTTAGCGTGAAATATCGCAGCTTTCGAGGGTGGCTATGCTGCTCAATCAATAAACAATTCCTCATTCTGTTTTACTCAGCGCAATGACAAGTTAGCAAGCTATCAAGCCACCCACGTTGTTCTGACATCTGCCTTAACACAATTACCCTCTCCTCTCACCGGTAGTAACACATTTCAGTGGAACAACATCCTCCCGTCTTCAGTAGCTCTGGCCATGTCCGCTTCACCGAACGATAGCATCCTATCGCCTCTCCCAAACTATATGGGCTATGCCTGCTGCGTCTGCATGAGCGATAGCTACCTCCAAGATCATAGAAGCAAGAATTCCTTCGAGCGGACGAGCCCGGCGATCCTCCTATCCTCTGAAGAGCTCACACCCTGTCAACACCCTAATCATCAGCTACCATTGCTCAAACCAGGCGGCTGCTGGCAAACCTGTCCTTTACTCCTACGAACAGGTTTGATGGCTTGTCCTGCAACTGACGACATCAACATTCTCAAGCTTTGCCACATCAACTCTGCTAATTACAAATACATGAATCTGGCAAGATTTGAAGAGCATGGCCTCAAGGCTACCTTCCCCTTGAACGGTGATTCCTCACTGACACCCAAATCTATGTTTACAAGTCGTCACACTGTAGGCCATTCGAGCCTTAACGGAACTCCCTCTGAGCCTGTTAGTTTGCAAAGGGCAAATTACTTATTTACACCTGGTATAAGCATCCGCAATCCTTTAATGTCAAAAACGGCCAGGAAGAATAGAGAAAGAGGACTGTCAATAACAAGAGAATCTACCCTCCGAGCTTCCCCTTCCACGAACGATAGACCCTTACCTGCCATAGGACCTGTGCCCAACAAGGGTACGACTAAAGCGCTCGCTGCTCATAAGAGCACGAACCCCCTTAGGAACGACTTCAGCGACTCCAACTGTTTGGATAGTCACGATCTCGTAACACTGACAAACCTTAGAAGTAAAAGGGAAGGAGTGATAATGGAAGAAAAATACATCCTTGACACTGTCTTCCTCATGGGTGACAGCCTTTTGCCTCTGTCAGACTCCATATGCCTAGAATCACGCTCATTAATCAGGTCTGAACCAGGGAGTCGAACTTCGAATTCTGCCACTAAGCAAAGCATGAAACAAATATCTCTACCTGGTAAGAGTGCGACCAAGATTCTTGCTGCTCTGAGAAGTGCAGATGACTTCGAAATGGTCATCTTTAGCAAGATGACTCAGAAGTCTTCATTCCCCAATGCAACTTTGCTTATCGACTACTGCACAGCAGTCACGGCCGATGGAACCCAAGCGTCTCCATCAAGTCGAGTTGAAGAAAAAGACGAGTTGGAAACAATGTCTGAAGATCACAAGGGCCTTGTCCCCCTCTCCAAACCTGCGCTGTCAAGTCCTCTCATCCCAGGTGATACAAAATTAGAAGGAATGCAGGGCATTCAGTAGCTGCACTATGGAACCATAAAAGTACAACATGGACAATTGTCCTATGGGTCATAGGGCTACCCAAATGGGCCCAATGCTCTGGACGTCACTATGGGGCCATGGGTGGGCCCAGTTCCTTAAAGATACCTAAGGGTGAATGTTGGGCCCAAATGTCAGGCCAAACCAAATCCTGCCAAATAGGCATTTGGCCCAGTTATGGTCATTTGAGTGGGTTAACTTAGCCTAAGGATAGTTGTTGGCCCAATATCGAGAGTCCCAATGGCTGTATGATGGGCCCAAAGTGTTGGGAAGCTGAAGAATTTTACCTGGTTTTTTTAGTGAAACTTGCAGTGATTCGGAACTTGTGGCGGGTCGGAACTTTTGGGGTTGAGTGGAACTTTCAGGTTGAGTGGAACTTTCAGAACTTTCGGTTTACAGAACATCCGAAAAGGACTCTGGATGTCTGCATAAATATTCTGAAAAAAATGCGAAATGCCCGCAACATTAATTGGGGACATCCAAAACGCATCCTAGATGTCCACATAAATGTTCTGGGAAAATGCAAAATGCCTGGTACATTAATTGGAATACACACTGGACATCCAAAAAAACACCCTGGATGTCTGCATAAATGTCCCGAATAAATACACAGGACATTCAAAATGCACCCTGTATGTCCCGGAACATTAATTGGAATATATGCAGGACATCCAGAAAGTGCACGAACATTGATTCAGGACATCCGAAAAGCACCCTGAATGTCCACATAAATGTTCCGGAAAAATGTGAAATGCCCGGAACATTAATTAGAATACACACAGGACATCCAAAAAACAACCTGGATGTCCGCATAAATGTTCCGGAAAAAAATGCGAAATGCCCGGAACATTAATTGGAATATATGCGGGACATCCAGAAAGTGCACAAACATTGATTCAGGACATCCGAAAAGCACCCTGAATGTCCACATAAATGTTCCGGGAAAATGCGAAATGCCTGGAACATTAATTAGAATACACATGGGACATCCAAAAAACATCCTAGATGTCCGCATAAATGTTCCGAAAAAAATGCGAAATGCCCGGAACATTAATTGGAATATATGCGGGACATCCAGAAAGTGCACAAACATTGATTCAGGACATCTGAAAGGCACCCTGAATGTCCACATAAATGTTCCGGAAAAATGCGAATTGCCAAATGGGACATCTGAGAAACATCCTAAATGTCTGCATAAATGTCCCGAAAAAAATGCGAAATGCCCGGAATGTTTATTGGAATATATGCAGGACATCCAGAAAGCACACATACATTCATTCAGGACATCTGAAAAGCACCCTGGATGTCCATATATATGTTCCGGAAAACTGCGAAATGCCCGGAACATTAATTAGAATACACACAGGACATCCAAAAAACATCCTGGATGTCTGCATAAATGTTCCGAAAAAAATGCGAAATGCCTGGAATGTTAATTGGAATATATGCGGGACATCCAAAAAACACATGGTCATTCATTCAGGACATCTGAAAAGCACCCTGGATGTCCATATGAATGTTCCGGAAAAATGCAAAATTCCTGGAACATTATTTAGAATACATATGGGACATCTGAAAAACATCCTGGATGTCTGGATAAATGTCCCGAAAAAAATGCGAAATGCCCGGAACATTAATTGGACTATACACAGGACATCCAAAAAGCACCTTGGATGTCCCAGAACATGAATTGGAATATATATGGGACATCTGTTAATTGGAATATACACGAGACATGCAAAAAGCACATGAACATTGATTCAGGACATCTGAATGGCACCCTGGATGTCCATGTAAATGTTCCGAAAATATGCGAAATGCATGGAACACTAATTGGGACATCCGCAAAGCATTCTGCATGTCCACAATTGTCTGAAGTTCCATTGTATGAACTGAATGCCATTGAATGACCTCATCTACAAGTGAACATCACCAAGTTCCGCAAAGTGAGAGAACATCAGCATTTTCTGCAAAGTGCATAAGGACATCCATGCTTGATATCTTGGTTATCTGAGTGATTTTATACATTGCTTTTGGGTACTAGAATAGCTCATGCACATCCTAGGAAATGCTCATAGGCACTTTATGTTTCTTGACACAGGAAGGTTTTCTGTCCTAGAATATCATACCCTTCATTTCAAGACCTTCACATTGTCTCAGGAGATTTAACTAGAAACCAGAGTCCTATATGGACACCGGGGTGCTTTTCTGACATCTTGTGGATATTAAATGTTATTCCCCAGACATTTTACATTTTTTTCGGGACATCCAGAGTTGTTTTTGAGGTCCAGTGAATTTAAACTATTGCCCGGGAGATTTTGCATTCTCCCAGGACATTTATATTGATACCAGGGTTGCTTTATTAATGTCATGTGGATGTTAAAACTAGTGCTCCATAGATTCACATTTCTGGGACATTTATATGGACACCAGTGTTGCTTTTTTGACATCTTATGGGTAAGAAAAGTCATGCCCCAGACATTTCGCATTTTTCCGGGACATCCAGGGGTGTTATTTGGATGTCCTGTGGGCATTTAAATCATTGCTTTGGACATTTCGCATTTTCTTCGGACATTTACATGGCTACCATGGTTGTTTTTCTGATGTCCCATTATGCAAGGGCTTTTTGGATGTCCTTTGTATATTGAAAGTAATGCTCCGGACATTTCGCACTTTTTTCGGGACACTTATACCACTACCAGGGTTGTTTATCTGGTGTTCTGTAGATAATCAAGTTATTGGTCTGGACATTTCGCATTTTTTCGGGACACTTATACCGCTACCAGGGTTGTTCTTCTGGTGTTCCGTAGATAATCAAGTTATTGGTCTGGTTATTTCAAATTTCTCCAAAACATTTATGTGAGTGCTTTTTGGATGTCCTTTGTATATTGAAACTAATGCTCCGGACATTTCGCATTTTTCCGGGACATTTATACCAGTCCCAGGGTTGTTCTTCTGATGTTCCGTAGATAATCAAGTTATTGGTCTGGTCATTTTGCATTTCCCCAAAAAATTTATATGAGGGCTTTTTGGATATATTGAAACTAATGCTCCGGACATTTCGCACTTTTGTCGGGGCACTTATACCACTACCAGGGTTGTTCATCTGGGGTTCTGTAGATAATCAAGTTATTGGTCCGGACATTTCGCATTTTTTCGGGACACTTATACCACTACCAGGGTTGTTCTTCTGGTGTTTCATAGATAACCAAGTTATTGGTCCGGACATTTCGCATTTCCCCAAAACATTTATGCGAGGGCTTTTTGGATGTCCTTTGTATATTGAAACTAATGCTCCGGACATTTCGCATTTATTTCGGGACACTTATATCACTACCAGTGTTGTTCTTCTGATGTTCTGTAGATAATCAAGTTATTGGTCCGGTCATTTCGCATTTTCCCAAAACATTTATGCAGGTGCTTTTTGCATGTCCTCTGTATATTGAAACTAATCCTCTGGACATTTCGCATGTTTATGGGGACATTTATACCACTACCAGGGTTGTTCTTCTGATTTTTTGTAGATAATCAAGTTATTGGTCTGGACATTTCGCATTTTTTCGGGACACTTATACTGCTACCAGGGTTGTTCTTCTGGTGTTCCGTAGATAATCAAGTTATTGGTCTGGTCATTTCGCATTTCCCCAAAAAATTTATGCAAGTGCTTTTTGGATGTCCTTTGTATATTGAAACTAATGCTCCGGACATTTCGCATTTTTTTCAGGACACTTATACCACCACCAGGGTTGTTCTTCTGGTGTTCCATAGATAATCGAGTTATTGGTCTGGACATTTCGCATGTTTTTCGGGACACTTATACCACCACCAGGCTTGTTCTTCTGATGTTCCGTAGATAATCAGGTTATTGGTCCGGACATTTTGCATTTCCCCAAAACATTTATGCAAGTGCTTTTTGGATGTCCTCTGTATATTGAAACTAATCCTCTGGACATTTCACATGTTCATGGGACATTTGCCCTGGGATAATGTATTTCGGAACTCTGTCTCCTAATTTCACCATCCATTTTTGCCTAAGACATCTGCAGTCATTTGGCCCAATGATAAACATTAGGTGTTTTTACACCTTTGGGCCAATCTACAGCACCATAGTCTAGTTGCTCATTGGGCCCATTTGGGTAGTCCTATGACCCATAGGACAATTGACCAAGTTGTACTTTTATGGTACTATAGGGACACCTATGTCTACTTGTGAGGAATGTACTCTAATTCCATTTCATCAAGTACAAATTGCTTGCCTGTTCCCGGTGAGGGTGCAGCTAATATACCTGCTGCTTTTGTTAGCGCAATCAATTGTAACTCTAAACCAATCATCCAAAGTAAGATTGATCGAAGGTCTTCAGCAGTAAGTGTGACACTACTCGTTACCTCCAGAGGAGGTTCATGGATGCTACTAGTAGACCTCATTCAAGTAACTACGGGGAATGGGAGCAACCCGTGAAGGTTCGGTGAACTGAGAATCAATGGTAATGAATCCTGGACTCCCTCCTCGAATCAGACTGAAGTAAAGAATGAGCAGGATTACAAGCAAGGAGAGCACGACAATTCGTTCCAGCTTAGCACCATCTTCTGGAACAATAAGGAGGCTCAGGATCTACCTTTCCAAGCAGAGCCTTTTACCACGATGGCAGGACTTATCTCTAGACTCCTCGACTCCGCTACTGTCAATAATGCCCTGTTCTCTTAAGAACAATAGATGAAATGTCCTTGCCCCGAATTACAGTCAAACATATTGACTACAGATTTCGATGGAGCTAGGACATAAAACTCCAAAGACCCTTCTACGGAAACACTTAGACCTAGCTAAACGAAAAGTCAAACTTGACCTACCGCTAGAACCTCCCCAAGCAACTGCGATTGTTGTTCGAGTTTTACGAGTCCTAGCCAAGTCTATCCTGGATCACTGGATTTCCTCTTCCAACTCCTCACGACTGCTCGCTTCTAGCACAAGCCGAACCGAGATTTCCATGCTGTACCGAGTGTTATGACCCTATTTAGCTGGAGTCTCTAATCGCTTAATACAAGAGATTAGTGATTGGACATGGACGTTTGGAAGGAATCCCATCTCACAAGCTACCAGATTCCACGAATCCGCTAGAGCTTCGTTGCAAACCACCTCAGGTAGTGGAACTGTCCTAACAGAAGTTAGGAAGCTCCCTGCGAGAATGGAATGCTTCGATATATTGCTGAAGGGCTTGACTGAGGCGGCTGCACATCCATATGGTCAACCTCTTACGAACTTCCGAATCCTGAGGAGCCATCCTCACAGAGATCAGAATGATGAATGTGCTAGATCAGAAGCTACCAGAGAATCATTAAGCCCATCTGCAAGATTAAAACCTATGCGAAGTTCCACGTTAGGTGAAGGACGAAGTATCAGGCTTACTTCGACGTGGTTACCAGGGGCTGAGACAACAAGAGTACTTGTCGTAAGAATTCATCCAGTGAAATTGGCAGCCTTGAGTAACAATCCAAAGACTGAAGCTCCTAGTAACTATAGTAATGAACTTAGGGTGCCTGCTGCATGCAGAACACACATAACAAGCCCTGAGACTCATACCATCTATGTCCGGCAGCTTGAGAACGATTTACCGTGCATCGTGCATGCTGTGGAGGTAGTTCCAAGGGATACTGAGGCTGAGCAGAAGACATGTCCAATGAATGAAGGAGTAGACAGGGAAAGGAAGGCAAACCTCACCAGAGACAACAAGTATGTACGAAAGTCCTACAAATGAGCGCCGCATCCTCCAAGCAAGATAACTTCAGACCTCGCCTCAGACAACCACTCGAAGATGGCCATGTATATGTTAGACCTAAGCATTCTTCCCAAGACTATTCATGTTTCCGGAGTTCCACGTATATGTTAGACCTAAGCATTCTTCCCGAGACTATTCATGTTTCCGGAGTTCCCCTGTGAATACTCCTAAGAGGCTCCTAGATCCATTGGAAGAAGAAGTAACCGTTAAGACATACCCTGTAATGTTAGCGGAGATGGTGCCTCTATCCCAACCCATGAGAGCAACCCATTATGCAAGCGATTCAAGA